>NW_022147272.1:0-5434 GCF_002938485.1 Sitophilus oryzae | reverse complement strand
ACAGTTTTATATAAATGAAAGCGTTTATTAAGCGTTCTCCGTATTTCTGGACTTAAGCAGCTGTTTTCTTGCATATAACTCCTCCCTCCTTAAGACGAGAAAATCAGGGAGTGATTTTCGGGAATGGGCTTCAATTCTTCGATCTTGGCTTCTTTCTTCTTTTGACAAAATGAATTCAGCTTCTTGATCGATCTTGATTTCTTCATTAGGAAGTAGATGATAATACAACTGATGAATATAATGATAATAATATCGATTATATTCGAAGTATTGATTGGTTCTTCATTATCTTCGATTGGCGATAATTGATTGACCATATCTTTTAATTTATAGATGTCTTCGAAGTTTATTTTGGTTAAATTTGGCGTGCTGTACATCTTCAAGCTCGGTATATTTTCGAATGAAACCTCTGGTAGTATTAAAGGTTTCCCTCTTTGAATTCGGATGTCGTTGAAAAACGTTTTTGAATTGACTTTGACTTTACAATTCTGGGGAATCTTGACCAATGTTGGATTGTCGATCTTCATGTATTGATCGGTTTGGCATTGCGAAAATATCGTTTCTTCTTTGATTGGTAATATTAAAATTTCTTCCTTGGTGATCTGTTCGATGATCGATTCTTCCATCTGGATCTTGATGACAGTGCAGTTGTCGAAATGTCCTGAGAGTAATTGGACTGTACAGGGGTCTTGCGAAAAGAAGTTTTCTTCACAGTAGTAGGCGTCTTCCAGAAAAGGACAGGTGTCTTCATTGAACTGGTGATGGTTGTTTTCTTGTGCCAGGTAGGGATATTTTGGGATAAAAGTTTGCTTGTTTAGGATTATTGGATAAATATGGTAAAAAGAGAGTATTTCAGATCTAATTATAGGTACGTGAACAGCAAATATTAATCTTGTATCAGAAAATACTACTTGTGTACCTAAAAATTGATAGTAAGTCAATATATTTTTAAAATTTGGAATTTCTTTTTCTTGATATATCGTTTTTAAGTAATTGATATTTTCTTCGAGTTCATTGCTCGCTATTACGGCATTATGCAACGTATTTAATCTAGCAAACGTAATACCGTCCTCTATATTATCAAGGAACGTGATTAAGTTCTGGCAGTTTAAGTTAATGTGTGATATAATACCTTGAAGACTGATGTAATCTTGCAGTTCTGTTATTCTCTTATCAACTGTTTCTTTAAAAACGCGTAACCCTTGCTCTAGCTTTTGCTGGTTTGAATTTAAAGTGAAAATTGTTTCGTTATAATTTTTAATTATATTTTTCGACAACGATATTTGTAAATTCAATTCATTGATAGCTGATTTTTGCTTATTCTCTAATTGAATAATAGCCTTGTTATATCTATCTCCATCTTCAGAGTCTAGAGAGCCAAAAAGCCATTTATTTACTTTCCCTATAATATTAATTAATCCTCTTTTATTTCTAAAGTGCGGATTTAAATTTCTAAGTTTTTGTTGAGTTATATCGATTAGAAATTGTGTTTGGATAATAGCATTTTGAGATATTCCATGATATGAAATATGATTAGTAATATTTTCGTGAGTTATATGACTTTTTAAGTCGTTAAAATATTTTTCTATGTTAAGTAGCTGCTTAAAAATAGGTTTTAATTCTATATAATGGAGAAAAGTATGCTTGCTATATATAAGTTTAGCGTTTCCTAATTTCATAGGTAAAATAGGATTCTTAATTCTACTTAAAGATATTTCTTCTGTATTATATACAGGGAGTACTAGAAGTACTAGGATTGGGATCTTTGTCAGGAGGATCTTTGTCATTTTTTCCCTGAAATTTTAAATTTTGTTTAGTTTTAGGTTTTCTAAACAGATTTTTGTGGTAAGTCCCTTTGTCGGTTATTAGTTTTATGTCGGTTTCGTCTTTAATTTCCGTCTTTTTATAACGCGGTTGGTCTTTACTACGAGCTTTCGTTTTGACGTAGGCTGTACCGGTGTTATATTTCTGAGGCTCTGACCTTTTATCGTTTCGCTTAGTTATTATTTTTTCTTTTGTTTCCGCGTTTACTCTTTGTATATTATGATATAATTCTTTAACATTTTCTTTGTGTTTACTAACGTAATTTGACACAATTAATTGATCGTTTAGATCGAATGGATCAATACTATCGATATGACCTTTTATTATCTCAAATGGAGTGTGTTTAGTTACACTATGAATAGAATTGTTGTAACCTAAAATCGCTCTTTTTATTAACTGGTCTGGGGTAAATTGGGTGTTTGATTCCTTCAGACAACGGTAATGTTCGATTAGCGTGGAGTGGAATCGCTCTACTGGTGAATTTGAGTTACTGTTTTTGCTTGTGGTGTAATGTAGTTCGATTTTATGAATCTTACAAAAATCTTCCACTTCTTTGTTTTTAAACTCAGTACCGCAATCAGTTGTTATTTTATTAGGTATACCGTGATGAGTAATAAAGCTAAAAATGTTTTCTAGGACAGCTGGTCCTGTAAGATATTTTAAGGGGTACGCTTGACCGTATCGAGAAAATGTATCAATTATAGTTAGGTAATTTTCGTTAGATATTTTAAAGGTGTCGATATGTATGTGTTCGAATGGTTTAGATGTGGTTGGGGTCAGGTTGAATTTTATAACAGGTGGATTCCTATCATATTTATTTTTCTGACAGACTTCGCAATTATTAATGTAATGTTCGATATGTTCTGACATTTTCGGCCAGTAATATTTAGATGTTAGAGATTGCTTCATTTCGTTAATTCCGCGGTGGCATGTTTTGGTGGTATGATAGAGATTTAATTTTTCTTTTTGGTCGTTTAAAGTTTCTACGTCAGTGAGAAATTTGGAACATTGTATAAATTTGTAAGAAGAATTTTTAAATAGTTCTTGGAGAGTAATTGTGAAATTACGTGCTAAAATTGGATCTCTAAAATATAGCGCATATGTTTGTTTTATGTCTATAAATTCTTTTAACAATTTTATGATGTTTTCTTTTGAATTTCTTTTTGAAATCGTAACGTATACTCGCGTGTTGTCAAATACTTTTTCGAATTTACATTGAAGATTTTCGATATCGCCACTTGTCATAATTATTTGATGTTTATAGGTATTTAACGATCGTTCGGATATTGGTATTCCAAATATCGGATCTTCTTCCGCTGTGTGGACAGTTTCTAGATCTTCTGAATCTTTTTGTTTTGGTTTATCTGCTGGTCGTATTAAAATATTTGATATTATATTAATTTTGGGTTTAGGTTTTAGAAAGTCTTCTATCTCTAGTTCACTTATGTCTGGTAGATTTTCTTCGTGTCTTATCAGTTCTTCGATAGTTTCGTCTATATCGCCTGGATTGTTGCATATCGATGAGGTTTCTAAAGCATTCAGATCCTTAATATACGCGTTGTTTTTATTGGGATAGTTTGGCTGGTTTTGGGTTAATCTAGTCAGCTGAGATTTAAAATTTTCGACAGTATATGTTTCGTAAAGATTTGCTTGAAACGAGTTCACTGGTATGGGTTCATTTAAAGTGACACAAATTGTTTTATTCGTTAAATTTTGGATCTCGATTGGGGGAAATCCCTCTTTAGCATATGATAAAATTTGGGGTATATATAAATCATTTATCGTGCCTGAAATTGTTATTATATCGCCGTTAAATACGCTTACCGGAATCTTTTTTATAATTTTTTCGTGTGAGTTTACAGAAAATGAAAAACTTGTCTCTTTAGGTTCCCTATATTTAAATGGAATTTCGATGTTTTGTCCAATTAATTTTTTATTTTTTAAATCGATGTTTAAATTCATTTTTATCAGATCTGACAGTCCTAAAACACCGTCATAATAGTCATGAAAATCAAAAAGAATGAATTTAATTTCGTGATTATTTTTAAAATCTGAAAAATTTATATCGGCTTGATATTGAGCTGCTTGGCTACCTACAGCTGTTTTTATGATGTTAGTTGTCTGATATATACAATCTGGAAAAAATTCTTCAGCTATACACGGTCTTAAAATTGATCGAGAGCTTCCAGTATCTATTAACAGTTTTAATTTAGGGTTTTTAATTTCTACGTAAGGTAATGCGTTATTTCTCGCAATATTAGTATTAATTTCTATCATGTCGTTGTCTTTTGGAGGCTCGGCTCCGTAAAATTTTCCTTTGGTAGAGAAGAGTCATTATTTGTTTGATTTTCCTCGAAATTTTCGGTTTCGAAATATTCGTTATTTTGATCGTATTGATTTTCATCAGAATAATATTGATTATAGTCTTGAGAACAATATTGATTATAATCAGAATCGTTATAATTATCGTAATTGTTTTCGTCAGAATATACCTCTTGGAACATAAAATTTTGGTTTGGATTTTGTTGGTAATTTGGCCTAAAATTTTGTATGTGAGAATTTCTTTTACTATACATCGTAGAAGGAACGTGTGATGTAGTCGACATTGGTTCAGGTTTAGTCTGTTCGTGTGGAGGTATGGGTCTAGGTTTAAAGACATTACGAGGGGGTCCGAAAACTTCTCTGTTAGTGGGAAATCTTTGGGGTACTTGTCGAGATGGGGGTAAATCAATAGGTTGACTTGGAAAAACTGGTTTCGATTGAAAATTAGGGTTTTGTTGATAATTTGGGTTATATTGTCTGTTATAATTTTGTTGATAATTTGGATTTCTGTTATAATTATTAAAATTTGGTTGATTTTGAAAATTATTTTGAGGATTATTTTGAAAATTTCTAAAATTTTGATTCGGTCTTTGCATTGATTGATTATTTGGTTTTTGATTTAAATTTGTATTTTGCATACTACCGTATAATCTTTCGAAATTTTCAAACTCATCAACAAAAGCTATCGCATCTTCTAGTGACTCTGGTTTTTTAATATACATGTTGTTTCGTAATTGACCACTACACCCTGCTATAAAAGTATTTAAAGCGGTTTTATCGTAGTGACTAATTTGACAAATCTTTTGCTCTGCTGAAAGGTTGGTGTCATTGCTCACCCTTTGAATTACACTACTTTTTGTAAGTTGAATTCTATTGCCAAAACTTGTCAAATGTTCACCCTTAAATGGTCTCATCCTGGTTAGTTCTTGTATAAGACAGTCTAAATCTCTTTTATCCGAAAAACACTGAATAAGAGCAGCTTTTACGGCCTCCCAACTACTAAGTTCGGTTCTGTTGCCGACCATTAGTTCTGCCTTACCGACTAACTTAGAATGGATACATTCAAAAATGTGTTGTTTAAATTCATCGTCTTCAATGTTGTTATATCTTATCATTAAATTTTCACATTTAAAAATGAATTTATTTAACGTATTACTATTGCCATCATACGTCTTAATATTGTCTAGCTTAGATTTAAAAATGTCCCAATTTATTTTGGGTTGTTGGTTACTGGAACCTTGCATTTTTGTATTTAAATTATTTTCTCTTAAACTTAAATTATTAATTT
>NW_022147271.1:0-6490 GCF_002938485.1 Sitophilus oryzae | reverse complement strand
TTCAAATAAAAATAGATCTAACCTTCCCCCACCACTTTATTTTGGTAGATAGGGGATAATGGCTCTAACAAAAAATATTCAAAATTTACTGAAAATTATGAAGCTGTTACCTATAGTACACCTTATCTAGGCTAAATTGTGTAAAAACTCCATTTTCTTATTTTTTGTTGCAGTTGCGCCCCCTAGCGGTCGTTCTACAAACTTGAAAATAATATCCAGCAATTTCCCATAGCCTCTTTAGTTACAAATATTTTTTTCTGCAGCCGCTACGGCTAATACTTTCCGAGATACAGCCGAGAGCTATTCTTAGTGGGACACCCTGTACAAGATAGCGTAATAACAACTGCAAAAAACTCATCGCAACTTTTTTAGAATATTTTGAACGGTAAAGCGGTAGGTAGTAATGGCCCTTTATATCCCTTAACTGCTGTTAAGGAGGTGAGTTTTGTTGATGTAAATTATAATTGTTTATATATTTATAATTAATTTATTTTTGTTTGACTAAAAGTTTACTTGATATGAACTATAGTTGCTTCTGGACTTTGCTTCTGGTTAGGTTAGGTAGGTACCCAATTTTTCAGAAAAAATATTAAATAAAATATTGTTAAGTATGGTGTTATCTTCTGAATATGGCTGTCTTATTGAGAAACATCTAAAAAAAACATATCTGTAATATAGATATTTTAGGTACCTATCTCTGTATAGAAAATTCTAGGTATAGATAATTAATACACAAGTATTACAAGTATCTTAAGGCAATCAATATCAATTTTCAAACAAAAAATGATACACTTTATTTTCGTCTCGCGTTGAAAATTTTCAATATTCGTACGTAGAATATAATAATAAAAAAGAATATTATATTTTCGAGCGTTGGCATCATCTATCTCTCTCCCTCTCGCGCTGCATCTAAAATAACAGTCAATACTTCCTACAGGGCCTTAAAAAGGGGGACTTTTGTATATATTTCCTTTAAAAGGTAAAGAGAAATAAGCCAGGGATGTATTTAGGTAAAAATGTCTTCATTTTTGAAAATTTTGGTGCATTCAATCAATAAAATACCTGTCTATTATTCATTGTTTTACAACCCTTGTATAACTATAAAATATAGTGCCGTTTTAAATATAACATAAATATATAGAGTCGTTTAAGAGTTAGGTAAGTCCCCAGTTTTTGCCACACAACCCTCTATGCAGCTACCTAAAGAGATTGCTTTAAAATTAAGTTGTTATATTTAACGTGACGTAGAGGTGGGAATTCTAGTTCCTTGAGAGGAACTAGTTCCTTAGTTCTAGTTCCTCCAGAGGAATAGTTCCTTGAACTAGGTCTTTAGTTCACAATAGTTCCCGACTAACATTGACATCCCCCTTGCTTGCTAATGCGTTTCGTTGTCAGTCAGAACTATTCACAGGTATGATCTGCATAATTTTATAATGTACGAAGATATAATGAGACGTGTGTAATTGTGTATGTTAAAACATATAGGTAAGTTTTATTGCAGATAAAAAAATAAAAAAACTCAAATCAGAATTTAAAAGACTATATCTAAAATCAATTGGAGCAAATAATACAAAAAAAATTTTACGAAAATTGCGTTTTTCCTCACTTCAAGTTTCTTTTTGTTTTTGTCTAAAAATTCAGAATATCTACTTCGTTTTATAAGATATTTCTTAATTTTTTGGGACCTAAAGTGAAACATTCCCATAAAATATTTAAAAAACAAACTAAAAATAAACAAAATACTATCCACGACAATTTTCTGTGGTAATAACGCTGCGCCGGCTGCGCCAATAGACAAGGCCGAATCCATCGTCGTCGCTTTTGTATTATATCTCGGATCTGCCGACTGAATAGATTCCCGTGAACTAGTCTTTTAATAGTTCCTCTGGGCGGGATCCGATAACATACGGCTGGCACTCCCCGCGCCTGCCTAGCATCAATCGCGCGCGCTGGCTGATCCATACGTAAACTAGTCGTTTATTTAGTTCCTCTAGTTCCTTTAGGTCCGGATCCGATAGCATACGGCTGGCACTCCCCACTCTTGCCTAGCATCAACGCGCTGGCCCGATCCGTTCGTACGTAAACTAGAGTCTTTTATTTAGTTTAGTTCCTCTAGGTCCAGATCCGATAACGTACGGCTGGCACTCCCCACTCCTGCCTACCATCGGGCTACGCGCGCTAGCCGACCCGTCGCCGTCGCACGTTATTCTATATCGGTCACAGTCTCGATTCCGGAACAGGTCCTGAGAAACCAGGAACTAGTTCTTTTCATTCCGGGGTCGGAATAGTTCATTGGAACTAGTTCGTTCATGTACTACACACTTCTAACGTGAAGCCCAATAACCACACTATCTATTTCACAAAATTTCATTTCGATGCCACCAATAAAGAAAATTTAATCAACAATTATTTAAACTCAACTTTTTCTAAACTGTCCGACCACTGGCATATTCAAGCAGTGGCGTGTAGTGCAAATGGCAAAAAATGACAAAATAATAAAATAAGAATAGCATAAATAATTAAGTAATCTAAATAATTATTTTTTATACAGGGTTGAGAGTCTTAAATAAGTGCAATATTTTCTACCTTCTAATCTTTTTAATGGTACCTACAGTGTTATGTCTCTAAAACGGTATGGAAATTTGGAAAAGCATATACAAGATTGACCATTTCAGAACAAGCAAACATTTTTATGAAGAATGCATTTTCTGCAAAATGTCAGTAATAAAGATTTTCCTCTTGTAAAAAAGACAATCCGGGGACATACTGTACAACGATTGATCTTTTCAAATATACCTATGCAAAAAATAGATAAAGTTTTTGTTTTCAAACCCAATCATATCACATCCAGATACATATAATCGAACACAAACAATTCCCAAAAATCTCGTACCTCTCTCCAATCCCCGAAAAAAAATCCTTGTAATTTTCCAACCATAAAAAACACGAAAATCAACGTGAAAAAAATCCCAACCCGTACCGATCCCGATGTACGATTCCACCACGCGGGGGTGTGACGCAAGGGGAGGAACCCGTCGACGTATCGATCCACTCGCGACCATTTTGTGCGCGACCTCGCCCATTCCCGTCCAATAAAATCATTTCAAAGGGGCGGGGCGAAGCCACGACCACGCCCGAAACTTCCCGAACTCGCCCGACCGGTCTAACCGGCGAGCGCCGAATCGCGCCGGGCTCAGTTTGCGTGAACGCGCCCTAAGAGACGTATGTACAGTGGCGTAACGCCAAAAACACTGAAAAATCGGATTTTAGTGCCAGCGGCGAGGTTCATGGAGTGAGTGTATGATTAATATATTATATTTCGGTTGAGTAGAGTGCTGGGGGGAGTAATGGTGATGTATCAGGAGCAGGGAGGCGGTATCGCCATGCACCACTGGGTGTTGCCCATGCATCACCAGGGGGACTGGTAACCTAGTTCAGGATGAAACCCCACAACCCTATTGGGGGTGGTGAGGGATGTGCCGTGGACGGGGCTCAGAACAGTGAGTATTTTTAGTGATTTTTTCTCGGTGGTATTGAAGGTTCAGAAAGGAGAAGGTCACCGGGAATGATAAAATTAAGTAAATAATTGATAAATCGCGATGTAGAATTATTTGTATTTATTTTGAACAAGTTTAATTGTACGGAATGAGATTCATTGAATTTTAGGTTTTTGCCACTAAAAGAATACCTATCTACAAAATAAAATAGTTACTTTTTGTAAACACCTCTGCATTGATTCATCGGAGACATGTTAGATCCTAACGGACAGATGATTCACGAACATAAAATCTCTAAGATTGTTTAAAAAAGGCGATTTTCGCAAATCTAAGAGTTTTCAGCATTCATTGGACACAGGGCACAAAGTAGATTATATGAGCCTTTTTTAAAAATTTCTAAAATTATACAATTATGAATTGTAATTATGTCTAAGGAACGTATTATATCTAGTTAATCTTAAAAAATAATTATCCTCTTGAGGTCCAACCTTAAAAAATATTCACGATTTTGATCTGAATGTCGAAAAATTCCTGGTCTATTGAAAAAAAGAGATGTTGGTTCATAAATTAGTAGTATAACACTCGTTACATATGGTTTTTAATTTTTATTTTGAACATAATTCCAAAATTCCCTTACCTTTTATAAGTAACAACCATGAAATACAATAGAGATTTTGAGTAATAATATAAAATAAAAAACACTCAGCTCTAATAATTTATTTACTTCAATAATGTCACAAATAATAAATTTACAAGAGAACAGTTTCTTCCACATCTCCTACTACAATATTTTTCTGTACCAGCCACTGAAGGTATTTTTATATTTCTTTTGCTAAATGGATTCTATTGCTTTAAAATCTCGAAAAATAATTCTTAAATACTTGTTTTATTAATACCTCTCTCAGTTTTTTACCTACTATATTCTTACAAATTATATATTTTAAGACTTAACTCTATTAAACTATCTAAACGAACTGCATGGAATTAATTCATTAATCCATTAGGTATGCATAGTTCAGTAAAATTAATATTAAAATGTTCCCTTTTTCTACATGTTCAGTAAAGAGTAAAGTAGGTATACGAAATTTCATTTCAATCGTGCTTATCGCTTTGGAGATATCGTGATAAGTCAGTGAATATATAAAATCAATCAGAAATCACATCACATATTTATGAAATCTCTTTAACCTAGCTGTTTTAGTTAACCCAGCAATGTTACAAAGGTTCTCAAAAGGTCTATTATGTCTCTATAAAAAAATAAAAAAATTCTAAGACTATACAATAATTAATTGTAATTATGTCTAAATATATCTATAAATAAAATATTACATCTTTAATTACGTATGTTACAGAAAAGTCTATATCAACTTAAAGAATAATTTTCATATTGAGGTCCAATCGAAACTCAAAAAAAATGATGTTGATTTCAGTGTCAAAAAGTTCCTATAGTCTAACAAAAAATACATTTTTGTTGGTTCATAGATTAGTACTATAACTCACGTTAACCTTGTTAGTTTTTAATTTTTATTTTAAACCGAATTTCTAGAAATTATTTTAAAAAAACAAAGAAATGCGTCTCATAAAAACGCAAATTATGACACAGTAAAATAATATTAAAATTAAAAAAACGTTTTTAATGCTTTGAACTTATATCTATATAGTTCTATGATATAATAAGTGCATTGGATTTCAAATCCACAGAGACAAGATTTTCAATGGTACTTGAATACACAAATTTGTGGGACAAAGAAAAAAATTTCGTCGTTATCTATTAGTTGATATGTGAAAACTGTAATAATAGTAAAATGAGAAATAAGTACTGTACACAATTTACATTATTTTTACCAAACTAGTACCTACATGTATCACAATTACCTCGCTTTCTACAAATTGCATTTACCCACATATTTTATGTATCCTTAGAAAAAGGTTTAAAACAAAACTTTCCATAATTTTTAACAACGATATCTCTGGAACAAAACGTGTAAATCTCAAAAAATAGACTGTTTTGCAAAATACACATTTTTAGGCCTATACAACATGTTACAAAAAATAAACAAATCACATCTTTCAAAATGTTTTGAAAAAAATCAAAGGGAAGGACCAAGAAAAAGGTCGATAATGTAAAGTTCAAAATTATGAAAATTTTACGGAATGTCAATATTAGGTACATATGTGATTGTAAATAAAGTGTATATTTATTTTAAAAAATTTTATAAAAAAAATATTTTTACATTTATCTAATCTAATAATTGTTTTGTCTGGTACAATTTTATTTTGTTTAAACAACATCCTAAATCAACATACTCCAAATTTTAACAGGACCGAGATTGGAGTACTATCTAGAATTTGTTTCTCCTTCAAAATTACTACAATTTAAAATTTTAATTTCCTTAAAATTAAGTTTAAAATATGTACTTATATAGGCTGTCATAATTTTGAAAATTAAATTATAGAAAATTACTTGACTTTCAAAGTCTTATCGTTTTATTATCTCTTGAAAACACCTTTGTTTACGCGGTACAAAATGTTTATTTCCTATAACTAACTAATCTCAAAAGTATAAGGACTTTTTTTAAATTTGTCGCTGTTTATTTCATTTAATATTTTTTTTAACATAAAATGTAAAAAACTGGTATAATCTGGGATAAATTACTATAAGTTAAACAGACCAACCGTACTATACAAGACAAAGGTATATACCAAAGATATAGATGTATGCACTAACAAAAAATTCTAAGTTCACTTACCACTCTGGCTGTATGAGGTCGTGCATTGTCATGCATGAGAATGAAGTTTCTCCCAAAATCATTGGCATATGGTAACATGACAGGCTCAAGAATTAAATCACGATATGTGATTCCTGTTAGAAACCTTTCAAGAAAAACGAGATCGGTTTTTCGGCCTAACTGGACTCCTCCCCAGACCATAACTGTTTCACCTTGATAAGGGTGCACTTCCTGAACATGATCCAACCGAATAAGATTTCCCGG
>NW_022147270.1:0-2021 GCF_002938485.1 Sitophilus oryzae | reverse complement strand
ATAAAAAATATCAAAGTTGTATTTTTTAAATGGAACGCCCTGTATATTATTCCATTTTTAGTTTCTACGATTAAAATAAAGGTAAATTTGATTAAGGTTTATTATACTTAAACCTTACCGTTTTTGAAATATTTTAAATTTTGTGAAATTCCAGTAAAAATTTTAAGGCTTCATTTCTCCAAGGGTGTCAAAGTTTTTAATACTAAATATTTACTGAAGTCTATTTATTGATGTTATTGTGTTGCAATAATAAAAATAATACTACCTCATACAGAGTGTCTAAAAATTTATTTTAAATAATTTCTAGCTATAACGGCTATATCTTGTTTAATTTAAATGGAACACCCTATATATTTTAGGAGAATCAGATGCACAATTTAATTGTCTTACCTATCCCTTAAAGTTTTCGTAGAAAATGCATTTTCTTATAATTTGGATCTCATTTATCAATATACCCATGGAATATTGACATTTTAGATTATTTTTAAAAATGTGGCAACTTTTTAAAGAGTACAGATATTAATATTGTCGATATACTTCGTTTATTTCATTAAAAAAAAATAAAAAGCTGTTTAAATATTTGTTAAAGAATCATTAATATGATTCCAGTATTCGAACTACATTAATTGACTGTTGCGTTGATTTATAATAATTGCTCCAAACACAAAAAAATTGCATTTTGTATGTGTATTAGGCAATGTTGTAAAAAGTAACACCTTAAAAATGATATTTCATTTTTTTGACAAAAACATTTATTTATAACAGAGACATTCATTTTCATAACTTATTATTATATTGATTTATGATTCAAATCCACATTTATTTAGAATAATTTATTAACGAACATAATTAAGTGTGTAATTAATTAGTATTTGTTCGGAAATAATGATGGTATATTTAATTATAATGGTATACTCTTTTATAAAGATTTAAATAGTTCTGTTTTTGCATACAAATGGGCTAGTAATATTATCGTTTTGCTAAAAACGATAATATTACTAGCCTGTACATTTCGTACATTTGTCGCTTTAAAAACATTCTAAAATGTCAATATTCCATGGGTATATTGATAAATGAGATCCAAATTATAAGAAAATGCATTTTCTACGAAAACTTGAAGGGATAGGTAAGAAATGGTATAATACAATTTGATAGACAATTAAATTGTGCATCTGATTCTCCTAAAATATATAGGGTGTTCCATTAAAATTAAACAAGATATAGCCGTTTAAAGCTAGAAATTATTTAAAATAAATTTTTAGACACTCTGTATGAGGTAGTATTATTTTTATTATTGCAACACAATAACTGATCAATAAATAGACTTCAGTAAATATTTAGTATTAAAAACTTTGACACCCTTGGAGAATTGAAGCCTTAAAATTTTTACTGGAGTTTCACAAAATTTAAAATATTTCAAAAACGGTAAGGTTTAAGTGTAATAAACCTAATCAAATTTACCTTTATTTTAATCGTAGAAACTAAAAATGTAATAATATACAGGGTGTTCCATTTAAAAAAATGCAACTTTGATATTTTTATTTATTTGGGACACTCTGTATCTTGTCAAAATATTTTTAAATTGTAGCTCTAATAGTCCTTCAACGAACCCAAAACTTACAATTTGTAAAAATCTAATCATTTAGCTACAATACTCCGTGTCGTATGTGGTGAACAACCCTGTATAATTACTTACAAGGTATTACTTTTAAATATTTTTATATTATTTGCAACGTATGAACGATTTTTCTACGATCGTGCAAAAAGTAGCAATTTTTTACACTATCTACTGTATTAAAAGTCGAATCTTTTACACTAGGGCAAGATTTTATGTCGATTTTATGTTCAATTATTATTTTTTATGAGATTCTATCCATACTTTAAGTGATTTCGTTTATACACACACCGGATCAGTCTAGAGATATTAGAATTTTATCCAGCCATCGTCAGTAATTTTATTATTTGCATTTCTGATATAATAAAATTAAAATAAACAAATAGTTTACAGGACGTATTGGAAA
>NW_022147269.1:0-1947 GCF_002938485.1 Sitophilus oryzae | reverse complement strand
ATTTAATAATGCGCTGCCTTCGCCGCCATATTTGCCTTGCCCATATCATGTTGATTGGCCTTGAGTTGAGGTGGTGCTGGTCAAATCAAATCGCAATGTTGCCAGTTGTTGGCTGGCGCACGAGCACGGTTCTGGAATGTGATTGGGTGTATTTTTCATACGTCATCAATTGGCGCTTTAAAATTATTTCAAATTAAAGCAATTTTGAGGGCCTATAAAAAAATTATTCAGTGTCGTGAAACTATTTTTTTGGATAAATATACTGATAATAGTCTTCTATTTCAGATTTTGTCCTCGAATTGAGTATTTTATTTTTTGTGAAAGAGCCCATTGTATTGATTTCAACTGGCAGGGTACAGCATTGATTTTTTCGATACGTCAAGAGAAATCGCTGATGTGTCACATTGAGTGGTCGAAGTTTTGCGTACTTACGCAATACATGTAAGAAATGGATACCATCTATTGGTCCCTCAGTAATCGTAAACACTCTTGGAAAATGCACTTTTGTATTCGGAATCTTCACACTAATAAATGACTGACAATCTTTAATGGCATCTTCGGTTAAAAACGTGATTTCTTCCCTCCTACATGCTCCAAATACTCCAACGATTAAGACAACTTTAGCTAACAGAAATTCTTTGTCATCGGCTTCTTTCATAAAGCGTTCTATTTCCAGTTTTGTAAATACTTTTGATTTCTTTGCCTGATATCCTGAAGTTTTTTTTTTAAATGTAATAAGGTTTGTGAATTTGCTAATATCTACGTTTCTGTTCAGACACAGAGTTGACGGCTTTAAGGTAGTAGATAACTTCAGGAAATAGGCTAGCAGGCTAGCAATACCTTTTCTGTGAAACTCTCAACATGTTTTTCTTTAATCCAGGTTTCAAAGTTGTAGGTGATCTCGTATCGTAAGTTTTTCGACTTCTCGGGCGAAAAACTGCGCTATCCACTAACGTGGATAGCGCAGTTTCAGCAGCTTGTTGAATATCCAAAGACTCGTCATTATCACTCATTTTTTCACAAAACTTTGTAGGAAATACGGCGACGTTTGAACCTGACAGAACTTTGTCATTAAACAATGCATAAACAATGCCTTAGAAACCGATTACCAGAACATTTTAAAAAATGTTTAAAAATAAATAATAATAATAGCATGAAAATCTCAAATTATCCGCTTTCACAAAAAATCTTGTATGAAACTCGTTGCGAAAAATGTTTTTAAACACTCGAATCATTTTGCGTCCCTTGCTTAAAGCACATTCATTTCGCAACTTGTTACATAAATAGCTATACAGGGTGCTACAAATTCGAGGTACGAGCATTAGTATCTCGGAAACCGTAATAGATACGAAGATGGTTAAATTGGGGCAAAGTTGCGCCTTGGGATGTTTGCCAACATGTTATCAAAAAAGTTTCAAAAACTTCCAGGATTGCTGAGTTTTTTTAGAAAAACGGATTTTTTTGAAAATCAATTTTATTTTTTCCTGTCATTACTTTTTAGAAAATCAAAAAACTAATTGAACATTCTCATAGCCACTTTGTCAGGGCTATCAATGTCAGGAAAAATACTGTCATTTTTAGATTTTCAAATTATCTGATAATTTGTGAGATACATAGGCCAACTTAATTGTTTTAAATACGGACCTACATTTCTTATTTAAGGTTTTGAAAGAATTCAGTCTCCTTCCTGAGTACAACGATATGCCACAGTTTATTTTTTTTTGTTTTATATACTTTAAACAACAACAAAACTGTTTAATTATTATTTAATATACAGTGGTGGCCAAAAGTATGGAAACTTTTTTAATTTGTCATTTATGCTGAGAAATTAAAATATGAAATAAAACGACTTATATAATCGTGACCTACAAATAATTTCCTACAAAACCTAATACATTTAAATAAAAAATTACAGCTATCAAAAAATATATAAAAAATTATGAATAT
>NW_022147268.1:0-10537 GCF_002938485.1 Sitophilus oryzae | reverse complement strand
TATTTGTATAGGTATATAACTTTAATTAATATACATAGATTGTGCCAGGATTATACCTTTGAAATTATTTTTAGTTTTTTAATTAAATTATATTAGGGAAATTACAATGACAACTAGCGGCATCGCTGTGGATTCATCTTTACTACGAAACTGTCGACATCTGTAGGAATTACGCTGACATTTGACGTTTTCATTCAATTTATGTTTGACAGCGCGCGGTTGTGAGTTTTCTGCAGTAGTTGAAAGTATTGTAGCTTTTGAACAACTTTCTAATAATTATTAGTGTTTATTGCAAAGAAAACTATTTAAAGTAGTTTTTAACTATCTACGATGGTTCGCTAGTGCATAGTTTGTAAAAAGGTGGACTCTTCTAACGCGGGGAATTGATATTTCGACTGTAAGTGTCATTACGTTTTTTTACCTTTGGCCATGCTTACAGTAGCGTATTTAGATACTTTTAGTTATAAGTAGATTATTACAAAAATACGTATATTTTCTTATTTTTTGGCGCTTTCGATTGTGAAATTAGAGTTACCCTCAGTTAGACCTTAGGCAAAACAACAACTTATAATGGAAAATTGGTCTGAGGCAATCCCAATCAATTTTTGATTAAAAAACATCACGCTACTGATAGAGCCAAATGACAGAAAGATAGACGAAATTTAATCGTGTTGTCATATTTATGTACCCATCTCTTTTTAATTCTCATAAAAGTGTCAAACCATGTATGATTCTAAAAAATTGAGTTTTATGAATGGAGTGTTCTGTCTACCCATTTAGATGTCTTTGTATTTAATTATTATAAAAGTGTTAAGAATAATAATTTGCGGAAATTCTAAAAATAAAAATAAAAATGTAAATATTTTGATAAGTTCAGAAGGTCTAACTTGTATTATAATTTATTATTCCAGTTAAAAAATCTTTTTAGATGAGTTCAACTACGGTAGCGAGAATAATTTTAATCACCGCTTTTGCTAGTGAGGCATAATTGGGGCTATTTCGGCTATAACGAAATTTTTTAAAAGTACATAATTATAATTTTAGATGTTTATAAAACATTTAATTACTAGTTGATTAAAGAAAATATACCATTAATATTGGAAATTATATTTTTTCCTCTCATAGTATATGTCTATTTAATTTGTTGATTATACAGGGTGGTCCGAACTGTATTCCGGAAACTTCGCCAGAATATTCTGCAGATAAAAATAAGTAAAAAAGTTCGTATAAATGTACAGTACGTCTGTCCGTTCTGTAGCTCCGGGGTATCCGTGAGAGGGGAAACGATATTTTCTCGATGTTTTTCGTAAAAAATTAGACGACGCGTCCCATCAATAAAAATTCGAGAAATTATTCTTATTTAAGGATATTTGACACCCTGGGTAGCAATTCTGTCGCAAACCTGGTAACTAAAAAAGTTGCGGTACTCCGTGCCGCTACGCGCTCCGTTATGTAAGTAAAATAGTTTCCATATTATTTATTTTGCTTCATTTGGTGTAATTTTAAAGTGTTAATTAATTATTTCGATTGCGTCTGTAATAATATGTTAAATATATGTTTATAATCTGTAGTAATGCCGGAAAGAGCCAGTATACAAATTCTTCCCATAGATTTCAGTTTTCCTCGCTAAATATGCTCCAGAGGTAAAGGTACCAGTTAGAGACAATAACATAGTTTAAGGAAAAGAGTAGTTGCACTCTCGCAAATATTTTCTGCCAGTTTTTGCAATCTGTCGAATATCGGCAGATTGCAAAGCGTTTCAGTTGAATTCAGTCCGTCGAGCTGCGAGGTTCGAGCGTTGCGTCCCAGCACAGAGATGGATTGACAAAAAATGAGTGCCTTACTGTGTGCTGCTATCAATTGTAGTAAAAATTGAAAAAATTGTTCTTTGAGTTTTTTTAGATTTCCATCGGATGTAAATCGGCAAGCTGATAGTAATTATCAATAAACATTTAATTATATATGTTTATTTTAGAAGCTGAGCTATTATGTAATTAATTAAATGTTATTATTTTTTTTAGCATGTAGGCAGATTTTAAAAATAGTTTTTTAGATATACAGGTTGTCTCAAATATGCTCATGAAAATATTTTTTGGTCAGGGGATTTGCCATAAAATTTTCATTCCAATTACACCCCTTTATAAACCTTGAAACAGACGATAATTGAAGATTGGTTTTTGAAACAATTTTAGAGTAAATAAAAAAAGTAGCCAATGAAGTGAGTGGGCGGAGCGATTTGCGGTGACGCACTCGTCAAATCGACTTATAAAATATATTGCTGTTTATTTATATGTTTTTTGCCCGCATTCCTTTCATAGACACAGATCCAGCAGATGTACTGTATGTCCTAAAACGCATAGTTTCAGGGATACAGGGTGTAGAAATTTCATTTTTATTGTGATTTTTTTGAAATAATCACTGAAGTAACGTCAATATTTGGATGAAAATTGGTGTCTGGAAGCTTTTTGACATGAGAAATTTGATTTTGATGTTAATATGACTCCTACTAGTAGAGGGAGCCACCTAGGCGTGTTTTGAAGTGTAATAACTGTTTTGAAGTGTAATAACTTTTTGTCCGTACCTCTATAAAACTACCGAGCGAAAAAAATATACATCTCTGTGATTTTTTACGTAAAAAATATCTCTTTCTAAAAATCGCTACGAGCAACCGTTCTTAAGATATTTTGAATGGAAATAGTAAATACATGTCATTATTGACGAAAAATAAACACGTTGAGTAGATAGTTATTTCACTGAAATAATAAATTTGAGAATTTTTATTTTTTTAAATTATCCATAAATTTTTCTGCAAAAAATGTTGATTTTGAACATTTGGCACAAAAACATTTCAAATTTATGATTTGAGTCTAATAACTATTTAGTCAACATGTTTAATTTATGTCAATGATGACAGGTATTGATAATTTTTATTCCAGATATGTCGAAAACCATTACTCATAGCGGTTTTTACCAAGAGACCTTTTTCACGTAAAAAACGTCGTAAATGTATATTTTTTTACTTAGTAGTTTTATAAAGGTACAGATGTGAAAAGTTATTACTCTTTAAACCAGTTAAAAAATATGTAGGTGGCGCCCTCTACTACTAGGAGTTATATTGACATCAAAATCAAATTTCTCATGTCAAAAAACCCCCAGACACCAATTTTCATCCAAATATTGACGTTACTTCAGAAATTACTTGGAAAAAATCGAAATAAAAATGAAACTTCTACACCCTGTATCACCGAAACTAAGCATTATAGGACATATATTTATACGAACTTTTTTACTTATTTTTATCTACAGAATATGTTGCCGAAGTTTCCGGAATACAGTTCGGACCACCCTGTATAACGAGCACTTTGTTTCGTCGTACTGCTTGAATCCATTTGTGCTTTTGATTAAATCGGTGTTAGGAACTATGAAACTATAAAATGTTGTTTCGGGAGAGTTGACTATCCGGGAAAGTTGAGTTATTGAATGTTATTGCACCCAACAACGCCCTAATTACGCTCTCCTTTACGCGTATTTTCGGCATTTTTATTAACATTAGAAATTGTCTAATTTCTTTTAAACACAACACGACGCCGACGCTTAGTTCGAATTCTTAGTGAAAACTTATTTTTTACTACCCGAAACAGCGTTACATCACACAAAACCTCGTACCTAAGTGTCTTATAGTCTCAATGGACCTGATGAATAAAAAATATAGCAATTGCTTTTTCTTGAAAAATCTTAGCAAATGCTTAAAGGGAAATGAATAAAATGTTAAGTAATTACTTGACCTTGTAGTAATTGCTTCAAATCAAAGGAAAAGCTGAAAGCAAAAGGTTTTGCTTAAAAATGTTAAGTATTTCCTTAATAAAATATGAATAAAGCTGGCAATTGCTTTTGCTATACAAGCAATAGCTGGTAAATTTTCAAGCATGCACTATACCATCCTTATACATTTGCTTGAATTAGTTTTGTTGTGACATTTGTCCGATTTCCATCGTAAAATGGCAGAGTTTTTGAATCGTAAACTAAAACTCTACAAAGTACGCAAGGAATGTGTAGAAGAAGGTTATCGAAAATTATACCGTTTTAGTCGTGAAAATGTAGAATGGCTTGCAAACAACTTCCTAGAAGAAGGCTTTAAAACACGTGGTGGAGCTTTAAACGTTTTAGACAAAATGAAAATTTTTCTTCGTATCGTGGCGGACCCAAGTTTTCAAAATGCAGTTGGTGAAGAAATTGGTGTTCATCAAACCAGTGTTTCCAAAACATATACATACGTTATGAATAAAATTGTAAGTAAGGCAAATTGTAAGTAAGGCAAACATGAATAAAATTTCCCAAAAATTTTGCCGAACTTATTGGTCTATTTAGCCTATTAGGATATTTATATCATATTTCTTTTTTACTTCTCCTTTGGTGTTGCTGATTTTTTTTGCTATTTGTTTAGTTGTGAGAGAAATGTCAAATATTTCTTTGTAATGGTTTGCTACAGTCTGAAATGCCTTGTTTTTCCTTTTTTATTTCGGGAACTTGGGAATTATTAAAAATTACTTTATTTTCTTTTAATTCCCAAGTAGCATTTTCACGACTTGCGACCACATGTTTACTAAACACAACGTTGGATTAGTTACAAATAATAGTTAGCTCCCTACCTTGGGTATTAAAATAAATTTAAACGTTTTTATAACGTTGTGCCGACGTTGGACTAGTACTACAGCAAAGTAGAAGCTTCTGCGACGTCGAATAAACGTTGTCTTGTAACCTTTTTTGCTTAAGTGATCTTTAGGTGATTCGGACAACGTAGTTACAACGTTGGATAATATAGAGTTTTCCGACGTCAGTTTCAGGACCTATTCCAACGTTATGCAAACGTCGTCTGTTTTACTTATTCCAACGTTGTTTAGATTTCCTTATTCTTACGTTGGTAGGACGTCGAGGCACTACCTTTTTGCAACTGTATTGAACCATAACCTTAAATCTTAAATTTTCACTTCATTGTTCTGTTCAGTCAGACAGTTCAGTGCTGTTTTTGTTTTTATAAAAAAAACTTATTTAAAATGGGACATAAGAAAGGTACATATAAAACTAAATTTAAATATACATCGGCATATATTACCGATAGTTTATCCACTCCCTCGTTTATTTAGATTATAGAGGGCGGCACAAGCTAGACTCTAGGATGACTAAATTAGGCAATCTTGCGACTAGTATACTACCTGTTAAGGCTGAACTGCGACTTTATTAGTCCAGTATGCGACTACTCGAACTACTCCATCTTAATCTCCCAAAACAACAAAGTGAAAGCCGCCATGTTGTTAAATAAGAAAATGTTTCGTTCCTAAAATAGCAATTCCTGCTTTTTGAATACATTAACTTGAAATATTTGACCCTAAAAATCACGCGGAAACAATTTTTTCGACTGCGAATAAATTATTCTCATTTTACTAAAAAAAAAAAATTCAAGAAAATTTTTAAAACTTCTTTAATTTTAAGGCCCATTAGTATTTTTCAAAGTAGAAACAATACATTTATCAATAAAGTTGTTGCGTTTAACTTTTTTTTGCCTTGGGTAACGAGTTACAGAGTCGGTTAAAGTGTTTCAATAATTATGATCTTCAAACATCCTCCACACTTAAATACTTTTGTTTTGTTTTCCTTCACTGCCATCTGACATATGTCTCTAACTAAATCATAAAAATAATATTTTTACTATAATTATCCCAATTTAGGATAAAACGCGACTTAGATGCCATATTAGTTTTGTATTTCTGTGAATTAGGATTTTAAACAACGTTGCAGTTTGTACAAAATTAGGCTTCTAGCCAACATCGGTATCCAACGTCGTTTCGACCCAAAAATGATTCTCCAAACTAGTGCAGACTAGGGTTGGCACGAGGTTGTGCCGACGTTGCCACCTGACGTTTGGTCGCGTGACACAACGTTGTCCCGACGTCCAAATGCTGCTTGGGTTTCCTAACGAAAATTAACTGCTTGTCTTCTTGATTCTCCTCAGAGTCGGAATATTTACTACTGTCAGACATATTGCAAATTATATTTTTGTCAACACCTAAAAATAGACCTAGTAAACACGTTTGTACGGACAACTGAACGAATGGAGATACCGCACCGTAAACAAAATAAAATACCTTTTGACAAGTCGACACAGCAATTACTTACACTACTCTGGAATTCCTAGCAAATGCTTAATATTTTTATTCTTAGGAATTTTAAGCAATTGCTTGTTCTTAAAGCTTTTGCTTTTACTTATCAGCAATTGCTTTTAGGAATTGCTATATTTTTATTCATTAGGCCCAATAACTGCAATAGTAAAAAACTAAAATACTTAAATATTATATATAATATAACTCTATTTTCATTATTTTTTAATAAGTTTGCAATAAGTTTGTGAGTAAATTTTCTTAAAACATTAATTTTCTGTCAGAACCATATCCACTAGCAGTTTGTTGGTTGACTCATTTCAACACGTCTTATTTAATTTTTAAGAGCGAAATGAACTTGCCATCAACAATTTCCGATTTTTTCAATTTTATCATTACTTTTTTATGTTA
This sequence comes from Sitophilus oryzae, assembly GCF_002938485.1. Taxonomy (NCBI): domain Eukaryota; kingdom Metazoa; phylum Arthropoda; class Insecta; order Coleoptera; family Curculionidae; genus Sitophilus; species Sitophilus oryzae. The sequence continues at coordinate 3,971 of NW_022147268.1, read as the reverse complement.
TTTTTTAATATGAAAATTTTTCATTTTTCATTAGATGAACTACATCCTTCAAGTATTTTTAGTTGACCGTTGGTTCTAACAAATGAATAAACCTACTGGATAATCTATGTTCAGTATGCTCTCTAGTTTACAACACTGATTAATACTGTATTAATGTATGTCAAACTCATTTCAGAGGATTTTTTGCTTTAATTATGCCGACGACTTTAATTAACAGACGACAAACAGCATAATACCCATAATTGAATTATCGGATATTATGTCCTCATTATGATTTTCAGAGGAAATAGTTACCAGAAATGGTATCACAAAAAGCTTAAAACTTCGGTAATTGAATTTACGTTGCATAAAGAGGCTCATGTATAACGAATAATTTTATTGCTTATTAATGCTTTTGAAAATCGGCAATTATATATTTTTTTTAATTTGACTTTTATTTTGATTTTTTTTTGATAGATATAAGGCAATTTTAACAGTTGCTATGGAAACAAAAATATTATTTTATCTTTTAACAAGTCTTTACGTTATTTTTTTGCCTTAAATTATATTCTTTTTTTTTTGCTTGAATTATAAAAAGTTATTCCTCTGCTTTTATTTGCCTTAATAGTTATTTATAGTACCAGTGTGTTATCTTACGTATATAAGTCACGCTGGGAAATGTTTTAGTTAGGTTAGGGCTAATTCTCTCAAGTGACTTGTATGTTATAACACGCTAGTGCCATACAAAATTTTATCCAACAGCAGAACTGTTGCATTTCCAACCTCTAAAGGATAATTGATTAAAAAGGATCTACCAGTTCTACTTTCATTGTTGCGAATTAATAAATTATCAATGTGCGTTTATGTTACTATGCAGTATAGATGTGCGTTTTGGTTTTATGTAAATATAATAAATAGCAATGAGTTATTTTATTTAATAAAAACGGTATGTGTTAATACAAAACAAACAAGAACAAGACACTACATACCAAAAAAATATAAAAAAGAAGCTATTATTTACTTTCAAGCTTTATGAAACTACCCGCATTTATGATTATGTTTATCAATATAACTTATGTACAAATATAAATTTGTAATATTCCACATGAATAAATAAAAGAACATAGGTAAATAAAACAAACTATTTTATTAATAATAACACCTACCAAATTTTATACCTTAAAGGTTGATTAATTAACTTTAATCTTAATTTTTTAAACCAGTACTTTTTGACATTATTTTTTTGCAGTACTAAAATCCATTATTTACCTATCGTGTGATGTCGTCTACTCCTGTTTTTAGTATGTGTTTAGTTTGATCCTTCTACCATATACGAGATGCACTTATCTACGACGAAATGGTATACAAACTTTATCGATGGCAACTTCATTGGTGTACAAGACTTTCTGCCTGGGCAGCGAGTATTAACCATAAACTGTGCTTTGGGTCTACAGTTAATTTTCACTCGATTTTTCCTCCACTTAACTTCAAAAGACACAAAACACACGTAATAATAAGAATCAAAATGCATCATCTTCCAAAACGCAGGGTATTTAACAAAAGTTGACACAAAATTATAACTTATAATTTGGCAAGACTTTGACAAGCGTCAAAAATGACAAAAATCTAAAGGCGAGTTCATACGCATACGTCCGTTTGTCGTTCATCGTTCCGTCAAACCAATAAAATTGAAATACGAGCTGTCATTTTTTAAATAAACCAATAAAACTGGTTAAAAACAAGACACGACGTATGACGGATTTATATTTAAACCCATCCATAGATAACTTAAAAATTATTAGAAACTTTTTTTAGTAAAATAAATAGATTGGTATGGGACGTCATCTGCTTTTCTTCTGTCATCGTCTGTCGAAATCTTACCTGAGAAAAAAAACAGAGTATAATTTTCTCAAGTGACTTATATGTTATAACACGCTTGTGCCATACAAAATTTTATCCAACAGCAGAACTGTTGCATTTCCAACCTCTAAAGGATAATTGATTAAAAAGGATCTACCAGTTCTACTTTCATTGTTGCGAATTAATAAATTATCAATGTGCGTTTATGTTACTATGCAGTATAGATGTGCGTTTTGGTTTTATGTAAATATAATAAATAGCACTGACATTATGACGTCATTTAGATAAATCGCGATTTTTTAACGATAAAATAGTGAATTTTCAACCAGCAAGTGAGATTTTAAAGAAAAACTTCAGGAAGATCTTCCGCAAGAAATTATTAACCAGGCAGAGGCGGCTACGGCACAAATACTGCCAGAAAAGTCTCGTTACGTATACAGTGTGTACATAAAGTATGGAATAAATTCGTTTTCTCAAACTGGGATTTTAGTAAAAAAAATGCTCGAACACGTCGATCTATTTTTTAAAAGGGAGACATTTTACGCATATTATCTTGCCTCTAGCTTCACCCCCCGAGCGGGTGAGTGGCACCCCTAGTTTTTGTAATGGGGGGGGGGGTCGATTGATACTTTATTTTAAAGGTCTCGCACTAAAGATTATAACCCTAGAGTTTGAAGTTGCTACCATTAGAATTAGAATTAGAATAAGTGGGAGGGGGGTTAATCTCTGCGACCTTAGATATCTATTGTGTCCCCCTTTCTGAGTTATAGCTCATCATACAGTCCCAGGACTTCCTACGGAGACCCGTGTCCCTCACAGTCGAGGAGCTACGACCCAGGTCGGGTAGACGAAAGAGTAGCTTGTGTCGTCTGTTGGGTTGGGTAGGAGGTAGGCTCCCGACCCTTGGAGGAGGTGGTAGCTTGTATGCCACTTGCGGAGGATGGTCTCACGCAAGTGTCAGCCACCTCTCCTGTAGTTCTCTTTGGGTTTGGCCCCTTGGAACTTTCATTGTTACTGTTCCCAGTGTCGCTAGGGGGTTTCCCCACAGCTTCACCGGTGATGTTTATATTACTATTATTATCAGATCTCATAGTGTTTCTATGAGTCGCTAGGGACAGTCGGTCCACTTCTACAGAGCCCCGCATGTAGAAGTAAGGGGTAAAATACAATGGGGTGCCCTCCGGTGCCCCAAGGTTGAGGCTGTCCGTAGCCTCGCCCGGTATCGATATATGTCTTGGTGCAATTCCCTGGCCACGACACTACAGTCAGGGACAAGACGATGAGTGAGATGCTTCTTAGACCAAGCCAATTGCTAGAGGGGATTCCCCCCAGCACCTGACCAGGAGCTTCCTTACCAACGACAAGGTCTTGCATCTCCTAGGGGAAGAAGTTGCTACCATCATTTCTGATAATATGGCAGCTTGACAAAACTAAGAAATTTAGGAATTTTGACAAGCTGTCATGTTAACAAAGATGACACTAGCAACTTCAAACTCTAGGACTATAATCTGGAGCGAGATACCTTTAAAATAAGGTATCACTCGACCCCCCTTCCCATTACAAAAACTAGGGGTACTACTTCACCCCCACTCTGTGGGTGAAGCTGGAGGCAAGGTAATATGCCTAAAATGTGATCCTTTTATAAAATAGATCGACGTGTTCGAGCATTTTTTTAATAAAATCCCAGTTCAAGAAAATGAATTTATTCCATACTTTATGTACGCACTGTATGATAGGGAATTCATAACACACTAGTTTGTTATAACTTCAAAAACTCACGCGTGTGTTAGCGTTTGTTTTATATGCATATATACATGTGAGTAATGTCTGTATAAGTAGTGGCTGTTGGACAAAAATTATATACTAACGTAATAAATTGTGGTTAAAAAGTATCATTTATATAAAACACATTGTAAAACTGCAAATTCATTATTGTTCTTATATTTGGAAGTGTTTTGTAATAAATATTTTTCCCTTTACTGAACTTCTATGTAAATAGTCAATCCAATTTTAAACAATCGACATCATAATTATTTTCGGCTTATTCAACAATTTCTAATTATGGTGTAGTCTCCCTCATATATTTAGATACTCTCTAAGTAGTTGGGCTCAATGTTGTGCTATGCGGACCC
>NW_022147267.1:0-5267 GCF_002938485.1 Sitophilus oryzae | reverse complement strand
TCGAAGTCCATCTATTCAGACGAGAATGTTCTCGCCGAAATTTTTGTCACACAGTTGTAGTTGTAATGCCGGGCCAAGATCAAGCAGACAAAACAACGACAAGAAAAGTTTTCAGACATTCATGTTTTACGACAAAATTGCGACAAATCCAATACATTTATGCAACATTTTTGTCTTGTTTCAAAATTTGGAGACTTTTCAATGTCCAGTCTCGAATCGGTAAAGATCAAAGTGAAGGTGTCCAACTCTCACCACCATAAAGCAGTGCTGAGAGAACATCTAAACTTGTCTCTTTGTTCAGAATTTGATACTGTTTTTTTTTTGGTCATGCGGTATAAACATATCATAAATTTATTTTAAACGTACGTAGCAAAATGCAAGTAAAACCTATACAAAATCGATCTCTGGTTTGACAAAAACTATTAACAAAGCCACGTGAACTAACGCTTTTATTTCATATCTATATTTCAATAGAAAATAACAACCGAACGTATCAATAACTCATTCTGTCATACACATCCGTATGAACGCAGTAACATTCATATTATTTACCTACTTGTCATGATTTATCATCGCTGACCATTTTTCATACCTCACTTCGCGGATTATAATCCATTAGCGTATCAGAATAAAACGTAATTTATCCAGAAAAAAAAACAGAAACTATTCGTGTAGATAATAAGGCGATATTTCAAATCGCCTCAATATCGACCTTCGAGGCGTACGCACGTGTTGCTGCCGCCCCTCGGGGCAATCCTGCAAATCATTCCATTTTCAGGGGCGTTATCGTTGAATGTCGACGAGTATGCTTTTTGAATTATTAAAATGGCTTTTGTGCAGGGGCGAAGTTCCATATATTTTAATATTTAGTATATTGAGCACTAATAGATGTAAATACAGTCCTAAAATGTAGTTTAGAAAGGTTTTTAACAGCTATTGTACTACTTTATTTTAATGAAATAATATACAGGGTGGTCCGAACAGTATTCCGGAAACTTCGGCACCATATTCTGCAGATAAAAATAAGTAAAAAAGTTCGTATAAATGTATGTCCTAAAATGCTTAGTTTCGGAGATACAGGGTGTAGAAGTTTCATTTTTATTTCGATTTTTTCCAAATAATTTCTGAAGTAACGTCAATATTTGGATAAAAATTGGTGTCTGGGAGTTTTGTGACACGAGAAATTTGATTTTGATGTCAAAATTACTCCTATTTGTAGGGGGCGCCACCTACATGTGTTTTAACTGTTTTGAAGAGTAATAACTTTTCGTCCGTACCTGTATAGAACTACCGACCGAAAAAATATACATTTCCGTGTCTTTTTACGTAAAAAATGTCTCTTGGTAAAAATCGCTACGAGCAACCGTTCTCAAGATATTTAGAATGGAAATAGTCAATAAATGTCATTATTGATAAAAATATTATATTGATAAAAATAGTGCACCGGACGCACGTTTCGCTAACCATATTAGCATCATCAGCAGATGATTAAAACTGAGTTTGAATCATTGATGCTAACCATGTTAGCATCGTCTGCTAATGATGCCAATATGGTTAGCGAAACGCGCGTCCAGTGCAAAAATAAAAGTGTTTTGGTGTATTGTGGTGATTTATTATTTATTTTTTTATTTTATAATATATAACACTAGCTGGCAGCTCTGATATCCCGATATCCCCTATTGGTGTATTAGCAATTTTCTCTCGTATACAACTAGCCACTTTCTTTATCTTCACTAATAACGGCGATACCTTATGATTTCAACCAAATTGGGACACCCTGTACAAATACAGGGTGGCGCACGTCATTCGCCTCGGTTGATTATACGAAAACGGAGAGATGTAGAAACAAAATATTGTATGGGAATATGTGGGTAGGCAATGTACACAATTTAAAATTATTTTGAAATATACGGGGTCTTTCAGAACTAAGATCCATTTTTTTTATCCTTTCAGAACAAAGTTATATTTTTTCTTATGGAACACCCGGTATTTTATTTCATTTTTGGATTTTTGGGCCCAAAAAAAGGCATATATGATAAGGGTTAAATATGTTTAAACTCTTTGGTTTTTCAGATATTTAAAGATATTTAAATATGCGTGCTACAATAGAATAGATTATTAACACCCTGTACAGGGTGGGTCAAATTCGACGCTTTTAAATGGAAACACCCTTTTCTATAGGAGATAGACGAAAACTAATATCGGTGTCTGGAGCTCAATTTTCATCAAAAACATGATTGTGAAAACCGCACATCAATATCTGTTACCGTTTCGGAGTTACGGGGTGTTTTTCAAAAATGTGCATTTTTAACAAATCGCTGTAACTTTTTTGCTATGGAAAATTTTGTATTTCTATGAAAACATTTCCAAAGCACCTTTTTACGTAGAATTTAATTGTTTGAGTATAATTTTTTTAAAATTAAGAATTTAAGAGTTATCAACAGAAAAATTGATTTTTTATTTGGGACACCCTCTATATTTTTAATTAACTGAAAATAATTTAAAATTACCTTTCCAAAAATATAGCACACTTGATATTTTGTTATAATTCCCTTCGAAATACAGAATATTTAAAAGTTCGCCACTTTTAACTAGTAGGCTTTGGACCCCTTATTGATGATATGCCCTTAATGGAACTCGAAAACATATTTTTCCAGCAAGACGACGCACCGCCTTGAACGCTGAAGTTATTAGCAAATTTTTGCAGCCAATTTCAAGAATAATTGGATAGCTAACCAAGATCCCAGCCGTTGGCCGTCGAGGCCGCCTCACTGAAGAGAGCCCATGAATCTAATCCTATGGATATATTTGCGAATAAATGTTCCTTATTCTTCCGTATAATCTAGACAAGAATTAAGAATACTTAGCAGTTATGAAAGGGTATCTTTCACCCCCTGAGTCAATGAATTCCGCGAGAAATGTTCAAAAACTGCCCCGTCTGTCCATAACAGATATAAGGTTGATATGTCGAACACCTGTAGCAAAATCTCATGTCTTGGTTTGCTATTTATATTTATTGTTATTAGATATAGTTTAAATGTGTTGATGTTGGCTAAATTGTTATAAAATTCTGCATCTTTCATAGCAAATAATTTTTATTTTTATTAATTATATTCGTTTTAATTGATACTCACAGCTAGAATTTTTTTGCATTACAGCCGGTGCCGTTCAAAGCCTACTTATTTAAAGCGGGCGATTTTTATATACTCTATATCTCGAAGAGGAATGGAGCAAAATATCAGTGTGTTATATTTTTGAAAGGTAATTTTAAATCCTTTTCAATAAATTAAAAATATACAGGGTGTCCCATATAAAAATCAAATTTTCTGTTGATAATTCTTAAATTATTAATTTAAAAAAAAATTATACTTAAACCATTAAATTTACGTAAAAAGGTGCTTTGGAAATGTTTTCATAAAATACAAAATTTTCCATAGCAAAAAGTTGAAACAGTGATTTGTTAAAAAATGCATATTTTTGAAAAACACCCCGTAACTCCGAAACGGTAACAGATATCGATATGCGGTTTTCACCATCATGTTTTTGACAAAAATTGAGCTACAGACACCGATATTAGTTTTTGTCTATCTCCTATAGAAAAGGGTGTTTCCATTTAAAAGCGTCGAATTTGACCCACCCTGTACATTACTTTTCAGAATTAGTTCTTTTGCTGAGTTTAAAGATGGGGAAATAAACTTCACTGAAAAATGTTATTGCTGTTTTAAATTTATACAGGGGTACCAAAAGTTGCTGATCTATTTTAAGGATTTCTTTTATATAAAAACTTCGTTATTTCCAAAGGAACACCCTGTATTGTTATAAATGAATCGAAGCAGATTCAAATGCTCTTTTAAACTATATTAGAGTTTCCAATACCTATCTAACTCAGATTTTGAATAAAAAGGAATTTTTCAATAAAATCGCAATCAAGATGGCTGGTGTCACCATGACAATTTTCTAGTGGCAATTAGTACACAAAAATCGACATTAGGTTTATGGACATTATTATTTAGATTTATAACAGTTTATAATGTTACTAGTGATATTATTTTGTGGAAAATATTGCTTCTTGGCCTCAATGGCTTATGCTCAAAGATATCCAAATAGGAATCTTCCTGATAAGCTTGGACTGTGGTTTATAAAAAACCTATTATGCAGAAACCTATCGGTAGAAGTGGAGAAAATGAATTTGCCGTAGTTGGGGTCTTTTATAGAAAATCCATATATCTACAAGTCATCATAAAATCAGAGAATTACTTCTTCGTTTTTCTTGATAGAATAACAAATGCATATTTAATAAATATTATTTATTAAACTATCATAGGTAAATTAAAAACTGATATAAATTTAAATAAAGTCCATAAACTAATTTCGATTTTGAAAATAGTTACTGTCATTGGAAACTTGCCATGACGACATTAGCCCTCTTGGTTGCCATTTTATTAAAAAATTGCTTTTTATTCAAAATCTGAACTAGATAGGTATAGAAAACCACATAATACAGTTTGAAAGAGCTTTTGAATCTGTTTCGATTTATTTAAAAAAATACAGAGTATTGTATTTGAAATAATAAGTTTTTATGTAAGATAAACATCTAAAACAAACCAGCAATTTTTGATACCCCTGTATACATTAAACGAAGCAATAAAATTTTTCAGTAAAGTTTATTTCTTTGGCTTAAAAGTCAGCACAAGAATTAATTCTGAAAAGCAATGTACAGTGTGTCCCATTTTGGTTGAAATCATAGGGTATCTCCGTTATTAGTGAAGATAGAAGGGTGCGGTTTGCACAAACCTGTCCCACTTTTTCGTCAAACGGAAGATGCTGCAAACAAAATTTTCATAGCCCTTTTAGTTTCTGAGCTACAGAGTCTTTTCGAAAATTTTGCAATTTGGGACACACCCTGTATCTCTGTTATTGTTAAAGGTATCGAGAAGGCGAAAACTGCTTATTGTAGAACTTTTTACCTGGAATACAGTGGCGTAGTCTGTTTTTCTACCAAAAAAATATTTTTGAAAATATGAACTAAAGTTATGTTTTTTCAAATGGAACAACCTGTATATTTATAAATCATATGATCTGTCTTGTTATGAGCTTCTCAAAAATATATATCACTCTATATTTATTTTTACTATTTACTGCAATATTTAAAATATATCATTTTCTTATTAGTAGGCCGTGATAAATAGCAAAAAATCAAAATGGTATTTACTAAAATAGTCATACACATATTAAAATTAATTTGGGATTGATATATTTTACTTTTG
>NW_022147266.1:0-3061 GCF_002938485.1 Sitophilus oryzae | reverse complement strand
GATTTCTTTCTTTTGAGATTTAATCAAAGCGTTTCCTGTTTTATTTTATTGTAGAAAAAATTGGCTTAGATAAGGTCACAATGTATTATGTAGTTATTTTTTAGTATGATTTGTTTCTTGATAGATAATCACCATCTTTGAATCAATTAAAATCTTTTCCCGTTTGTGTTCATCTGTGTGGAATTTACTATCAAAGTGATTTTTTCTCGATAGTTCGTTTTTTTGGTGAATCTCAATAGCTTTAATTTTACTGGAGATATTCGCTTTTGAAGACGATAGTAATGATTTACAGCTTGTTTTTAAGTCCATAAATTCATTTCTACTATCTCCAATAAAAACAACAATAGCCCAGCAACTTCTGAACTTAAATCTCTAAAAGTTGTTTAAGAAATCACCAAAATTGGCCTACTAAAACAAAATTTATTGAGCTTTAAAGTAAATGAAAATTTTAAAGTACCGCGGTTTTCAGCTTATTCAACCATTTCCAATTATGGTGTAGCCTCTCTTACATATTTACATACTCTCTTTGTAGTTGTGCCCATTGTTGTTTATTGTTGGCTCTGCGTAAATTGCTATATTCGAAAACACTCTTAAATAAAATGACACACTTCTACTTACTTTGGATTAGCTTATGTTTAAGGAGCACTACTTTTCCTCTGAGTTTAAAACATATCTAAAATTAAAGCGCAAAAATAGAGGCTTCGTCGCGATGTTTACAACAAGGGCGTTTTCTAGGCAAAATGAAAACCTTTTATGAGTTGCGCGATTATATTTATCCTGGAAGATAGCTCTTTTCGGGCCGTTGTTTGTTGTCGTTTTGTTCACGTTCATCCTGAATTTTACATCAAAGTTTTCGGATCCGGTATGACGAGAAAACATAGTTAGGTCTTACGTTTTAAATTGTTTTATCGATGCAATACTTTAGATAAAACGTGTTCAAAAAGTGTTAAAGTGATAAGGGTGAATGGAAAAAAAATGCTGTGTTTTTTAAACCTGCAATTTCAATAGACTTTACATTATTTATTTTTTAATTTCAGTTGGAAGACATTTATATAGATGTCTGATAAACTCTCTCATATATTAAAAATTCAGCACGATTGATCACATAATTACACTACATATTACACTAAGAGAAACGTACGTAAGAAATTGTACGGAACTTGTGAGGATGCCATGAGTGACTCACAGTTTGGATTTAGACAGGGGTTAAGTACTGGCCGCGACGCAGATATTAATACAGAACTGCTATGACCAGCGAAAGAACGCATGCCTATGTTTTATAGATTACGAAAAAGCTTTCGATAGGGTTCAACAAAATAAACTGATGCAGCTTTTCAGGAGATTGGATTTAGACCAGAAAGACATCCGATATATCGAAAACATATACTGGCACCAATCAGCACGGGTAAAATTAGCGAAGGGCCTAACCAACCAAATTTGTATTCGCAGAGGAGTAAGGTAGGGTTGTATACTATCGCCGCTCTTGTTCAATATACACTCAGGAGTCGCTAGAGGACAAGGAGATTGGAGTTAGAGTCAATAGAGTCTGGATAAATAACATACGATATGCCGATGACAAAGTTCTGATTGCGGATAACATGGATGATTTACAACAGTTGGGGGATGATGTTACAACACGTCAGTGTAGACACGCCAGCTTAATATACGAAGGAAATTTTATACAACGAGTCGCAAAATTCAAGTACCTGGGAGCTTGGCTTCACGAGGACTGGTCATCTGACAGGGACATTAAATGCAGAATCGAGCAAGCCCGGGGCGCATTCCTGAAATTTAAAAAAACGTCTTCACCTCTAGCGATTTCGACCTTGAGCTTCGATTGAGATTTGTGGAATGCTATGTCTAGTCGGTACTCCTCTACGGCGTAGAAAGTTGGACACTAAAAGCAAGTGCCATAAACAGACTGGAAGCTTTCGAAATGTGGATATACCGCAGAATCCTCAAGATACCATGGACGGCCAAGATAAAAAACGAGTATGTACTCAGACTTATTAATAGAGAACGTGAACACTTCAACACTATAAAAAAAAGAAAGACTGCATACCTGAGTCACGTCATGCGTAAACATAAATACCAATTTCTCCAGTTGATTATCGAGGGCAGAAGAGGTTTGGGACGGAAAAAAATGTCGTGGCTGCGGAACATAAGACTGTGGACAGGCACTGATAAGACTGTAACATACAGACGTTGATCCACAGAGCCAGAGACAGGGAAGCCATGGAAAGTGTGATCGCAAACATCCTTTAATGGATAAGCAGAGAAAGAAGAAGAAGAGAAACGATCAGCCGAACAAAAAAATACCAACTTTATAGACTTTGAGAAGACTTTCTACTCGATATATCCTAAGGCAATAATAGAAACACGATACTGACAGACCTAATATAGAAACTGTCGTCAATATATACAAAGAAGCCAAAGCAAGAGTAATGAAAGATAAAACAAACCCAGAGTTCCCAACTCGCAAAGTAGTACGACAGAGAGAGAGGCGATATCCCCAAAGATGTTTACAGCAACACTAGAAGAAATCTCCACACATTATAAGGAAAATAAAAAAAAATAAAATCACACATTATAAGAAAACCTCAAGTCGTACAATGCTCAATGGAACGAAATATGCTGAGAGTAACCAAGAAAAACCGTAAAAGAATAGAGTGGATACGACAAAAGACCCAGGCAATAGAGGTCATCCACAGAATCAAATCCCTCAAGTGGCAATGAGCAGGACACCTGGCATAAAGGAAGGACAACAGATGGACCACAAAAATTACAGCATGGTACCCACGAGGAATTAAGAGACCCAGAAGAAGACCAAACCAGAGATGGGACCATGCTATTAGGAAATTAGCAGGGATAACTTGGGCTCGCATAACCAACAATATACAACAAACTATAAAAAATATATGTTCTACACCATAATTAGAAATGGTTGAATAAGCTGAGAATGATGATGATGATGATCAGTCATATTAAGAATAATTAATATGACCAATATTTTCTAAAAACTATTTGTTCCCAATCCGTACTGAAAGAACTCGATAATTTA
>NW_022147265.1:0-5898 GCF_002938485.1 Sitophilus oryzae | reverse complement strand
GACTCTCTTAACGTACGTTGTGGTATACAGACGTGTATAAGTGCGCGTCTCGATCGGAAATCTAACCTCAATTCCTTCGGGGGGCGAAGGCTCATTTCTAACATCAATAGTTCGGGGGGCAAAGACCCAGTGCGCGACTACAGGGCTATTCTGGCCCCAATATACAACATAAGGGACCAGGAGAACCAAAACCAAAGAAGTCATTCACCAAGATCATCGACAGCCTGAGAGTGGACCTAAATAGTAACGAAGCACCCCTCTCCCCTCGCAAAACCAACGAGGACGCCCTATATGCCTCAACAACCTCATTACAGGTACTAGGGAACCAGCCAAGCTAGACATCTGCAAACCGACAGAGCGACGTCAAGCATCACTCCATTTTGGCTGGACGCTTGTCTTCTGGCCAATAGCGCCTATAGAAATCACATTCAACCCGCCTACAACATCAGGAGCGCAGAGGGGAAGAGGTTCTTCGCTTAACCACCCGTTGATGTCTCCAGAGGTTCTTCGACGAATCAATCACCACCGACACGCCTATCCGGAATTTGGCGCCTGCAAATCACCATAGCGGCTCCAATTACCACCCTACACCGGATCCACGCCCCTCCTCCAACCAATAACACAGATAGTGCATCCCATACTACCAGGAGCGCAGCATTGGAAGAGGTTTGCCGTCCTACGGCTCGTTGATGTCTCCCGGGATAAACCAGCGAATAGACAGATGTCGACACGCCCAACGCTCCATAAAGACACAAAGGCGTCCCCATCGCATAAAATGGCTTCCACAACGGTAGGAGGTGCAACAAATACTACAAGCAGCCTCCTACCCTCTAATCAGAATGGTGGCAAGCCGAATCATACCGAGCGCGAGAGGCACACGTTTAACGCACCAAAAGGCCCTGTTCGTACAACGGAAACTCCAACATCCGGTGCGCAACATTCTAGCAACAACACTAACACCGAGCCATATCGCTCCGAACATAGAACGCGCTTATCTAATACTCCAGAATGCCCTGCTCGCGAGTCGAAAACCTCAACATCGGCTACGCAGCAGTTCGGCAAAAGCGCTAGAAAGACAAACAGGACCAACGACACAAAGAGAATCTCACCAAACACTCCAATTGGAAAATCTGACGAAACAACAACCCAAACTGCCAAATCCAGGATACTACCAGAGCCAGACAATGCCAAGAACTCAATTAACAACAGACGTTCCCCATCCCAGTACACCGGGATGTCGCCTCCTAATAACATCGGGACAAGCGAACAAGCAGAGCTTAATGCAAAACCTAATAATGCAATTGGACCCAAGAACGAAAATTCTGGCAATCCAAAAGCTCTAATAAATCAGACATCGTCTAGGCCCGATAACACAAAATCACAATCACAAAAGCACAGTTGCGACACTTGCGAAGCCGCCTTCGTCTCTGCAGCACAACTTAAGACCCACATACAATCCAGAACATGCGGTGACAGAACAAAATGTAAATATTGCGGAAAAGGCTATGACTCCTTCAAAAAGGTGCGCCAGCACGAAAGAAGGAGTCACCCTGTGGAATGCGAAAACGAGTCCAATAAAATCAATAGTAAAACAGAACCAGAGTACCTTGAAATTCTGGCCGGAATCGAGGCCAGAACCCTTAAGACCGTCTCCATTAAGGAGATGATGTCGGCAACAGGATTAACACAAGCTCAGGTACGACATAGACGAGAGAGTCAGATCTACAAAAAATACCTGGAAAGAGCTAAGGCGAAACTACACTCGAAGCCAGCCAAAGCCACAACCATATTTAAGGCTTTCGGCAGGCCTAAGATAGACTCTCTCCTCAACAAGAACAAGACAGCCGCGGACTCTCATGACCAGGCCATTGATGACTTCTCAACCCCAAAATCTTCAAAACCACCTAACGGAAGACACCACACGGAGCCTAACCAAGAACAAGACCCTATAATGCTGACCCAAACACCCGGGAAAAGACGCCGCTCGCCTACTAACCTAACTCCAACCGAAGAAACGCCCGCCAAAACGTTTAAACCAACAAGAGATATGAACAAAATGGCGCCACACAGAGCTCAAAAACCACTCACCGAAGCACCAGCAAGTACAACACTGATGGAAGGATGGCACATAAAAACCTTCGATCAAATCGTAGACAAGGCCAATGTAAATAATGTACATAAAATACCAACAAACATATCACTGGCTGAAGAAAGGCCTGTGGAAACATCTAAACTAATTATAGATAAAGACAATGTAAATAATGTACATAAAACCAAGGAGTGCTCTATAATAATCACCAAAATGACGCCGCACAAGACCAATGAACCAGTCATCGTAACGCCTACCACAACGCCCTCCCCCAAGACGACCGAAACGCAAATGGCACCCACAACACAACCGGGTACAAGCTCCGCCTACCACGCAAATCGCCTCCTAGGACCGCCCATCACAACGCCCTCCCCCGCGAGAGTTGAATCACAAGCAACATACGCGACACCATTGGAGCGCGGCTCCGCCCTACACTCAATTAACAACTCAATATATTTCACGCCTTTGAACGAAACAATGAATACACCAACCAACCAAGATCCAAATATCATCGACCTTACCGAATCAGGAAAAACGACCAACTACACCAACCAAGAGGCGTCGCCAAGACTCAACGACTCCTGGGCTGCCACCAGTAATGACAAAATTCCCTCTAACGAAGAATTTCGAGAGTTTTTCTGTCACTCTCGAGGTCAACTGGGACAGGACAGCGCGCAACTCAAACGCGTGATTGACTGCGCGTTGCTTGGCTCAAACACGGCTTTAGTCTCTGCTATGGACCTGTGGCTTTCTAACTCTACATCTAACTCAAAACGGCCTGCGACATCAATAACAACGACCACCAATAAGCCCCCCGCACGGAATTATGGCCTCCAAAGGGGCGGAAGGGGTCAAAGAGCTAGCGAGTATAAGAAGGCCCAGGACCTATACAGGAAAGACAAATCATCATTGGCAGACATCATACTATCGGGCCGTGCCATATACGAGGAGCCAGTCATGCCCAAAATTGATGATATTGAGGCGTTCTATGGTGGAATTTTCGAGGGCGCATCTGAATTAGACGACGCTGAACCGCACGGGCCCAAAACAGCGGCCATTACATTTAAACCAATAACCGCCAAGGAGGTCGAGGACGCAGCGGCGAACTGGCGCCCATCTGCTCCTGGACCGGACGGCATGACGGTCCAGTGCGCTAAGAATATCAAACCGTTACACTGGGCAATACTCATGAGTGCGGTCTATTTCAGAAACGCTCACCCCACGTCTTGGAAGAAATTAAGGACGGTCTTGGTGCCCAAGGATGGCGATAGAACGGCCCCCGGCAATTGGCGACCGATTACAATAGGATCGGCAGGCCAAAGATTGTTCCACCGTGTGTTGAGCTTAAGAATAAAGAAGAGTATCACACTGAACCCCGCGCAACGTGGGTTCACACAGATAGATGGGACACTGGCGAACGTCTTGCTTTTAGACCACTTCATAGCCTCCAGATCATCAGAAGGCAAGGCTTACACGATGATATCGCTAGATATAAGCAAGGCGTTCGATACGGTGTCTCACAGTAGTGTCGCGAGGGCCTTAAGACGCATGGGTATAGATGAGGGCACGAGAGAGTACCTGATGGGCTCCCTAGAAGGTAACTCTACTCGAATCAAAATCGGGAAGGACACAACAAGACCCATAAAGATCCAGAGAGGCGTGAAACAGGGCGATCCTCTCAGCCCACTGCTTTTCAACATAGTAGTGGATGAGATCCTAGACTTGATGACTGAGAGATACCATGGAGGCACCATAATGGCTGAGGGCGGCCGTAGCTCCCCAATAATGGCTTTTGCCGACGATATAGTGTTAATGGAGGACGACCTCAAGATCATGCCACTCCTACTGGAAGACACAGTGGAGTTCTTTAAGTGCAGGGGTATGCAGATGAACGGGAAAAAATGCACCTCTATGTCTGGCGTCCCGCACCACGGGAATAAATGTACATCGATAGTGACAAGGCCTATATATTCAATCGATGGCATAAAGATTCCTGCCAACAACAACTTGGCCACGTTTAGGTACCTTGGTCACCTATACGGTACAACGGGCGCCAAGAAACCATCCCTCTGCAACCTGCAGACGTGGATTGGCAGACTGCATAGAGCCCCCTTAAAACCAGATCAGAAATTATGTCTACTGAAACAACATCTAATCCCGAAGCTATTGTATGGGCTTCAGTCTACACATATCACGGGGGGGACACTGAAAGAGGCCGATAAAATCATCAAATCGGCAGTCAAGAAGATCGTTCATCTGCATATACACACACCAGACGCATTCCTTCATACTAAACAACGAGACGGCGGCATAGGAATACCAGAACTTAGATGTACAATACCCGCCCAGCTACTAGAACGCATGCAACGGTTGCTCAACAGAACCGACGATCCTGCCGTGAGTTGCATGCTACAGACCAACCGCTTCACGGCCATATTTACCAGGCTTCAAAACCTAGCCGGTAATACGCCACCTGAACAAAAATGGAGGGAAGCGGCCAACAACGGTCCACTGACGGCAGGCATCACTCAAGCAGCGGACGATCCATCTAGTCGTAAATGGTTAAATGGACGACCCCGCGGCTGGTCTGGGCGGGACTACGTGAGGGCGGTGCAACTGCGCGCCAATGCATTACCGACGCGAGGCATACCATCAAACCCCCAGGACCAGAGATTGTGCAGAGGTGGCTGCAATAGATCTGAATCTCTGTCCCACGTTCTACAGGGTTGCCCTGTTGTCCACTTTGAACGTATCCGCAGACATAACGAGATATCGCACAAAGTAGCCGAGTTCTGCCGCCACAAGCACCTGGAGGTAGAGGAGGAACCACACATCAGACATCCTGACGGCACCTTGTTTAAACCTGACCTGGCAATTCATCTAGGCGCAGATACTACCATCATTTCTGACGTACAGGTGTCTTGGGAGACAGCCGATAGCCTTCCCATCGCCTGGGAAAGGAAGAAATCAATATACAACAACGGAAAATTTATAGAAGCGGCTGGAAGGAGGTGGCCAGGGCGGAGCCTCGTCTTCGATCCAATAATAGTCGGAGCGAGGGGGATATGGCCTAGATGCAACAGACCAACCGAAGATGCACTAGGCCTGTCCAACCAATTGAAGGAGAGCTGCGTCCATAGCGCTCTGAAATGGGGCAGCTCAATACATGCCTCCTTCATGCGGTACACCTGGCGGAATGAAGGCCGTGAACAGGGCCACATTAACAACGAACATCACCACTACCATCAACGAAGGCCTGCAAGACAATTACCACCGAACTAATCAAACGCATGTGCTAAGGCTCCTGGAATCAACAAGCAGAACCAAGACTCAACTGGCCGGTTGTTTGTTGAATTAAATTAATTAATTAACTAATTATCCAATTATACTGCATTTATGTTTGTAATTGTAATTCGATTTAATTGTACACTTATATGTTTACTTTAACGTTATATTGTACTGTACCATTTACCTGTGATTGACACGCACGTGATTTACACGGTTGTTACAATAATTTTACATTTGAATTTACATTTCATTATATATCTAAATAATTGCATCGCGTATAGCGATGCAAAAATGTCTGAATAAAGATTTTCATAGCCAAATGCCTCGTCATCTAATTAGTGACGCGCATGAATGGATTAACGAGATTCCCACTGTCCCTACCCACTATCTAGCGAAACCACTGCCAAGGGAACGGGCTTGGAAAAATTAGCGGGGAAAGAAGACCCTGTTGAGCTTGACTCTAGTCTGGCACTGTAAGGAGACATGAGAGGTGTAGCATAAGTGGGAGATGGCAACATCGC
>NW_022147264.1:0-16335 GCF_002938485.1 Sitophilus oryzae | reverse complement strand
GCGAAAAAATATACATCTCTGTGATTTTTTACGTAAAAAATATCTGTTTGTAAAAATCGCTACGAGCAACCGTTCTTAAGATATTTAGAATGGAAATAGTAAATACATGTCATTATTGACGAAAAATAAACACGTTGAGTAGATAGTTATTTCGCTGAAATAATAAATTTGGGAAACTTTAATTTTTTTAAATTAATCATAATTTTTTTTGCAAAAATGATGATATAACAGTTTCTGTTGAACATTTGGCACAAAAAAAATTCAAATTTACGGTTTGAGTCTAATAACTATTTAGTCAGCATCTTTAATTTATGTCAATGATGACAGGTATTGATAATTTCTATTCCAAATATCTCGAAAATTATTACTCGTAACGGTTTTTACCAAAAGACGTTTTTCAAGTAAAAAACGTTGTAAATGTATATTTTTTTATTCAGTAGTTTTATACAGGTACGGACGAAAAGTTATTACTCTTCAAACCAGTTAAAACATATGTAGGTGGCGCCCTCTACTAGTAGGAGTCATATTGACATCAAAATCAAATTTCTCATGTCAAAAAACTCCCAGGCACCAATTTTCATCCAAATATTGAGGTTACTTCAGAAATTATTTCGAAAAAATCGAAATAAAAATGAAATTTCTACACCCTGTATCTCCGAAACTAAGCATTTTAGGACATACATTTATACGAACTTTTTTACTTATTTTTATCTGCAGAATATGTTGCCGAAGTTTCCGGAATACATTTCGGACAACCCTGTATAAAGGCTAAAGAATAATTACAATAATTACATTCAATATGTTATTATATAAATACAGGGTGAGTCTTATATAAGTGCAAATATTTTTATGGGTAGTATATTTCGACCCCCGAAACACAATTATGATTTTTTTTTTCGCGAAAATAAATTTTTTTAAATTTGGAATTTTTTAAAGAAATTTTTGGAAGCTTTCAGTTAAAAAACATAAATTTTTGATAATATGGCAACATAAGTAGTAGATTAAATTTACAATAAAGATAAAACCCAGAAGAGATTCAACGGTTCTCAAAATTTTAGAAAAATATCATTTTTTTGGAAATTTTCAAAGTAAAATAACTCGATTATTTTGGACCTACATATTTGAAAAACGGTAAAGAGATAATTTGTTTGTTTTATCGAGATCTACCAGCCCTCAAAATATTTGCACTTATTTAAGGCTCACCCTGTATATACCGGGTGCCTCTCAAAAGTGGCTCACCCCTATAACTTTTTTATTTTTTTAGATAAAAAAACGAGATTTGGTATGTTAGTATATGACATAAATTAAGATTGATTAACGTATTCAATTGTTTGTGGTCACTTCCTGTTTCACCGAAAATGACTACAACTTTTGATTTTTAAATGGCACCCTCGGTAATAAAGAATACCCTGAATAGAATGACTTATCATATGTCAACTTTTGACATTCTAGCTTAATAAAAAATCCTATTTTAAATTTCAATCTAGAGTGCCATGGCTATCAGGGTTCGGAAAACTACATGTTATTTTTAAAAACTACATAAACTACATTACATGTAGTTAATGTAGTTTATGTAGAGGGTGTAGTTTATGTAACCTATGTATGTAACTTTCAAATATCAAAGATTTGAGGTGAAGTTATAATAAGTTGAAGCTTTAGAAAACACAATGTATTTAAGAAAACAGAAGAAATATGGCTTTAAATATAATATTCACACATCATATTATTTCGACCCCTCATACAAAGCAAAATAATTCATAATATCAATATCAAGACATAGTTTATTAAAGTAGTTTTCATGTAGTTAATGAACGGGAAAAGACGTAGTTTTTGAAGAAAAACATACAGAATTTCGTTTTTTTAATTAAAAAAATAAAAAATATATAGGGGTGAGCCACTTTTGAGACGCACCCGGTATAAGATTTTTAAAAGTTTTTTTGTTAAAAATACTATAACTTATCTATATATTTTTTTGTAAAATTACTTACAATTTTTTCAGTGTATATAACAAAATATTTTTTAACGTTCTCAGTTAAGTTCAAACCAAAAATTGATTTAATACCCTTCTTCTATATTAATTAAAACCTCAGTTTACCAGAAACCTTATCTCAAAATATCAAATCATATATTATGTTGGCCACAATCTCAACTCATTCTCGCCATTTATCAATATAACATAAAAATTCGACATTTCTGTTTTCTGGTCGGCGGCCATTCTGACTTGCTATAATCCCGAGATTTCGAAGGCTGTTTACCTTCATCAAATATCCGTTTAACCTTCCTGCCGCCTGGCAGGAAATTGATCGGTCTTAATTGAAAAATCCACACCCTCATACCACAGAAGAAATATTGCCTGGCCTGGATTATACCGGGTGCGTCTCAAAAGTGGCTCGCCCCTATAACTTTTTTGTTTTTTGAGATAAAAAAACGAGATTTGGTATGTTAGTATATGACGTAATATGGAGTGTAGAGGTAAGGAGAAATATCTTCGTGCATTAAAAAATTGTCATAAAAAGGGAAGACTTAAGATGGCATTGCTGTAGCAAAAACCTAAATTTTAAAATATGCGCCGAAAATTTTTAGAACAGGAAATGATTCAAAAGAGATAAATATTTGACGTGAAGGCGCGGGTTTCAAAAAAATACAAATTTTATTTTCATATCACATGAAAAAATTATCGATTTTTATTCAGCATCAATAGACAGGGCCTTCCATATATATATAAATAATTGTTTTATACGTGACTAACGTCATATTCAAGGCCTGACTGTTTTGACAGTTCTACCGAAGTGGTCGAGAATTAGTAGTCGTAAACAAACCTATTGTTTTCATTAGTTTCGCAACAAATCTGTGTTTTTTACGCGTTTCTATGCTAATAAAATTATACTAAATAATTTTGAGTGTACTCTGAGTGAATAGTGAACTATCTAGATCCGATTCATAACATCGTACCCGCGAAAAAAACCATACTTTAAACCGGTAAAAATTATAGTAACACCGGCAATGCGGGCTGTGTGTCCGGGCTAGGAAAAAGTTGGAGAATTTATATAAAAACATAATTAATAGCGTTAGTGTTAGTGTATAGTGTTAAACCAACATAAGTGACTTGTATTTTTAGGTAAAACAGTTTTCGTTTCTTTATTTTTTCTTTGTGAAATAAAAAATGCCGCAAAATTGTTCTGTGCCTGTGCCTTGTAGAAGCAATTATAATAAGTACTCAGGATCTGTCTACATTCTCTTTCCCAACAATATTAGCTGTAACTAGGACACGTCCAAAACCTACAGAAGATGCTGTGCCTACAATTTTTCCAAATCAACCCTCTTATATTACTGTGCATGTTGTCGTGATCCTGGATTGGACCACCGTCGTCACCAATCTTGTAGTCGCTGCCACCAAATGTTGTAGTTCTCTATTTGACTCGTATCACCACTTGTTGGGAATGTTATTCTTTATTTTTTTTTAATTAAATTCTTACTAAGTTGTTATTACTTTTTATTTTTAAACTTTTAATACAAAATATAAATTTAGCAGTATTACGTCTATGAAAAATTTTATGAATGTCCCTGGTCCTTCTGTGACCGTGCTTTTATGAGAATGCCCTCTCCGAAAATCCACGGGCGTACCTACTATTTCTTAATAATATTTTCAGGTAGGTTTTGCAAAAGGGACAAACATGACCATTTCTTAAGTAAATAGAAACCAGACATCGCGTCTGAAAGTAAACGAATTACAAAGGAAAACTAAAAATGATGCAACTTTTATGACTATTTCTTCCAAATTTCATCTTAAGGTAATGGTTCTGTTTATTTGCATCACCCATCTTTCTGAGAAGAATAATAATGTTGATGGTATTTTTCGTACCTTAAATTCTTTAGGCATAGCCGTAGAATAAGGGTAAAAATAATATTTTATACAATTTGTCGAATATACATATACATATAACCATATTAAATGTATGTTCACAACACCTCCCCCCTTAATGAGAGATTTCATGAGGTGAAAGTGATATGAAATCTCAAAACAAATGTTTATATAATTAATTAGTATAACTCAGATGGAAATGAATAAAAGTACATATATAAAAGTATTATACAAGTCTTAACTACTAATTATAACTAACTTACATTCTAACTTAACTAACATTTTTTTTTATAACTATTGCAGATTTAAAAATGTATCAAATGCGGAAATTATTTTTCTTTTAATGGTCGCCTTGATGGTACATACCCAATGGGTCTGCGCGAGGGCGCCTGTAAATTAACATTCTCTTCTTCGGAGTTTTCATAGTTACCTACATTTTCAGAGTTTTGGCTAATATTACGATTATAATGAGCAACATATCTATCACTATTTCTAGAAGATGGTTCCACAGACTGATTAACTCTAATGCATAAGTTTGGAATAATTCCGCAACAGGCTGTCTTGTTAGTACATTTTGTATACAATTTATAAATAATAAAAATAATAGCAAGAAGAGCTAAGATATAGGCAATTACAGATGCTGGAAATGTATAATTGTTTACAAGTTTCCTTTTTAGAATTTCATCACCTAACTTTTCAATATCTTCTAGCTTATGGCTCGCTACATTAAGTTCGGGGATGTGCTTTGTTAATTTCCTATAATGTTCGTTGAGAAATATTTCACTAATGTTTATTTTTTCTTCCTTTATCCTTTCGCAACAATTATCACTAATGTCGAATGGTGGAATAAAATCACTTGAAATATTGGACTGGACTGTATTTCCATGAGGGATTAGCATTGATGATGCGCTATAAGCTTTACATTGTTTACCTATAGTGACACTACCGCAATTTTTTAGTATTACATCTACGTGATTTTTTTTATTATTACATGATATCGTAAGAGTTTCTGGATGAGGAACTGCAAATAACCAAGTGTTACTGGTTTGTAGTTGAATAAAAATTGCTCTATCTGACTGAATTATACGTTTGTCACAGATATCAGGTATGATATTTGTGAATTGCAATAATTTAACTTCGCAATTATCTGCCAAATGAGCAAGAGAAACTGGTTTTTGTTGCTTGCAAATAAATTTATTTTCTATAATTTTTAAACAAGTATTAAATTCTATTTCCGACAGTGTAATAAACTGCTGTTTGCTTTCGTCAATTGCTATATATTTAGATGAGGGTTGAATTAATATAAACTGGTTATTTGACATTAATTTTGGAAAGGGTGATATTTTATAAATATAGAATAAATTTGTTTCAATTAAAGGGATGTTTATAATATATATTAATCGTTTGTTTTCGAAATAAACTTGCAACTCGATAACATTTAGAATGAGATTTGCATTGAGCGGATCTAATGGTACAGGAAATTCTAATCCATGAGGTAGAGATTCGGACACATCTTTTAATTCGTTAATTAACCTTAATGGCGTTAATATTGAGGGGTGTAAAACTCCCTTTCTTGCTACTAAAATAGCATTCGTAATCGTCATGATTTCTAATTGTAATTGATTTAGCATCATATTTAAAATAGTGACGTGTTCTTCTATGCCGGTTTTTATATATAGAAAATGAAAATTTTCTTTGACTTTGCTTAATTCATCGCTAATCTTTTTTATATTATTTTTTAATAAATTTTCGTTAAAATCTAAAGTTCCAATAGTATTATTGAAATTAATTATTGTTGATTGAACAATTTTTGTTTGTTCTTTTAAAAGTTGAAGGACTGAAGTTTCGTCTTTATTCATTTGTGAAATTTTATCATTATAGTATTTAGCATCTTCTTCATCTAAAACGCCGAATAAAACTTTAGTTGCTTTTCCTACAATATTGAACCAACCTCGTTTTTGTCTACTTTCTGATAAATGACTATGACCGATCAATTCGTGTAAGACTTCTAGTTCTTTTTCAATTTTTTCGAAAGTGTATTTAGAACTTTTCAAAAATAACTGACAAATATAATAGTGATATTGAGCATTCTCATTATTGCATAAATCTGTAGTATACTTACGGTAATTCTTTAATGATAATAACTTATTACTAATATTTTCTAATTCTACAAAAGTTACTAGTTTCCATTTGTTATTAAAAAACCTTAGTTCGCCCAGGTGCTCAAAGTGTATTCCAGGGTTCAAGTCATAAGTGGTTATATTGTATTCTGAGTGGACTACTGCTAGGATACTGGTAATTATTATAAATAAATTAACCCTAAAACAAAATATATATACTAATAATAAGCTAATTAAAATTTATTAATTCTAGTTTTTATAATCTATATATACTGATTATGTTTAGTTTTAATAATAAAAATATTTTAATCTATTTGCATGAATAGTTTGTTTATTTTTTCCTTTTTGAATTGTATAATTTACATCTGATATTTTTTTTATAATGGTATATGGACCAATCCATAAGGCGGAAAGTTTTTTACTTCTGCCACGTCGAACTGATTCGTCGTAAAGTAACACTTTGTCACCAATTTCGAATATTCTGGTATAACTGTTTTTATCGTAATTATTTTTTGATATGTTTTTACATTTTAATAAGTTTTCTTTAGCTAATTGATTAGAATGTTGCATTTTTTGTTTAAGATTGTTTATGAAATCATCATAAGTATAATTGACTTTAGGTGGTTGTTTAACTGATGTTGGTAATGTAGGAATATGTCCGAATAAAAGTTCAAATGGAGAAAATTGTGTAGCAGTGTGAGGTGTAGTATTATATGTAAATGTTGCATAGGGAATCCAATTATCCCAGTCTGTTTGAGATGTCTTAATGAAGTGTCTTAAATATTCTTCTAGAACTTTATGAGAGCGTTCTAGTGCTCCGTTTGACTCTGGGTGATAACTTGTTGTTTGGATCTTTTTTATCTTTAAAAACTTGCAAGTACTTTTAAAAATATCACTTAAAAAATTTGACCCCTGATCTGTGACTAGCATGTCAGGTATTCCGTAAATGCATATAATATTCGTTACAAAATGATGCGCTACAGTTACAGCTTCTTGATTTCTCATAGGTATATTAATTATATATTTTGTTAAATCATCCTGAAAGGTTAATATGTATTTGTGACCATTTTCGGTTTCTGGTAGTGGTCCAACTATATCTAAAAAACATTTTTCGAACGGTTTTGATGCCGTGGTCGTAATTACCATAGGCATTTTTGTTTTTCGAGACTGTTTATTTTTTTGACAAAGTTCACATTTTTTTATAAACTCTTTTATGTCTTTTTTCATACCTTTCCATGTATATAATTGAGATAATTTTTTATATGTGCGGGATGACCCTTGATGACCTCCTAATGGACAATTGTGATTTTCATTTAATAATACAACTTTTTCAGCATCTGAGGGGTTGATAAGACTGTTGTTAAATATTGTAATTTCTGAATAGAGGTCTTTAAAAATATATCTTATCATAGGAAGAACGATTTCCCATTTGACTAATGAGTTGTAATGATATTTTATAAATGATAGTTCGGTTTTTTCGTTGGATATAATATTTCGTAAAGTTAGTAAGCAAGACCAAATATTTTCATAATTAATATCACTGAATGTATTTTCGTTGTCTGTTAATAGAAATATATTACAATTATTTTGTTGATACTGAAAAACTGACGGCATGTCTAAAGGATTTGTGTTATCGTAATGTTCTAAAAATGTATTAATTTGTTTATTTTTTTCTAGAATTTTAAAGTCGTTTTTGTTGAATAATTTTGGCAAAAATAAAACTATAGGTATAAGTTGTGGTGTTTCAAACAGATTTGTGTTTTTTTCTTTGACTTTGGAATTAATAATTATATGGCTTTCGAGATGTGTTTTAAAATTATCATAATTGGTAATAATAGAATTGACATTTGTTGTGCTAACTATTCTACTCAATGCATCAGCATTTGTATTAATCTTTCCAGCTTTATAAATTATTTCATAGTCATATTCTTCAAGTTTTATTCTAAAACGCGTCAAACGAGAACCAGGGTCTTTGATATTAAATATATAGAGTAGGGGTTTGTGATCTGTAACAATTTTAAATCTTGTGCCAAAAATATATGGACGGAAATGTTTTACTGCCCAGACGATTGCAGTTAGCTCTTTTTCTGAAGTTGAATAATTTTGTTCTGCTTTATTTAGAGTTCTACTAGCAAACGCTATTGGACGATCATGATTAACCTTACCCTGCGATAAAATTGCTCCTACTGCGAAATTACTCGCATCTGTTGTTATAATAAATTCTTTGGTAAAATCTGGGTATTGGAGAACAGGTGGAAAAGTTATACTATCTTTAAGAATTTGGAAAGAATTTTCGCATTTTATACCCCAATTAAAAACAGAATCTTTTTTTAATAATTCGGTTAAAGGTTTAGCAATTTTAGCGAAATTTTTGATAAATTTCCTATAATATCCTACAAGCCCTAAAAAAGATTTTATATCTTTAGGATTTTTAGGTTGCGGAAAGTTTGTTACACATTGAATTTTTGATGGATCTGGTTTAATGCCGTTTTCTGTAATAATGTGACCTAAGTATAAACATTCTTTTCGTAAAAACTGACACTTCGAAGGTTGAAGTTTTAAATTATGTTGTCTAAATCTTTGAAAAACTTCAATTAATCTATCGTTATGTTCATTTAAGTTGTTTGCATAAATTACTATATCATCTAAATAAATAAAGCATTTCATACCATTAAGACCGCTTAAAACTGTGTTCATGAGTCTTTGAAATGTGGCGGGAGCTCCTTTTAAACCGAAAGGCATTCTGTTATAAACGTAATGTCCTGTATTAGTGCTAAAAGCGGTTTTATTTTTATCTTTTTCGTCCATTTCTACCTGATGAAATCCACTAGTAAGATCTAAGGTAGTAAAATAATGAGATTTTCCTAACTGGTCTAAAATTTCTGCTATATTAGGTAGAGGATATGCGTTTCCAATGGTAATTTCATTTAACTTTCGAAAATCAACGCATACTCTAAATTTAGGTGATAATGGGTCGCTTTTCTTAGGAACAACTAGTAAAGGACTATTCCAAGGACTGTCCGAAGCGGAAATTACCCCGTCTTTTAACATTTGCTCAGTTTGTTCATTAATTATTTCTTTATGTTTGAAAGGCAATCTATAAGGTTTTACGTTAATAGGACCTTTATTACTTTCTGTCGGTATAGTGTGTTTTATTGTGTTGGTGCTTGTTAGTTTATCGCCTTCTAAGTAAAAAATATCGTTAAAATCTCTACAAATATCTAATACTGAATTAGTTTCTTCTTCATTTAATTGGTCTAGATTAATTTCTTTTCTTATTTTAGCAAAACGATCGATAATGTCATAATTATATGTTTCTATAAATTCGTACTCATTAAAAGAAATAGGTTCGACATTCACTCTAGGTGTATGGATAGTTTGAGCTTCATTAGAAATATTTAATATGCTAACTAAACATTTATAGTTCTGGACTTTTGTTAGGCTTGACCCTAGATATAAATGTTCGGATAATTGTTTTGAAACTACTATGCCTTCGGACGAAGATAAATTAGCTAGAGCAGGTACAATAATTTGACATCTCGCGGGAATTATTGTAGTTGCTTCTGACGGCAAAATTTTAAAAAAATTGTCTTCAAAATTAATGACTCCGTCTTCGTAATTTATTTTGGCTTTATACTTTTGCAAAAAATCGCGTCCTAATAGTCCATCACTTTTAATCGGTATACTATCTGGCACAATGTGAAAAGGATGAGTTATTGCTTTGTTATTGTTTAATTTAATTGGGATGTTACAAACACCTTTAGTAAATACAGGTTCTTTACTTATACCTTTTAATTCTATAATGCAAGTTTTATTTAATTTTAGATTATTTTGTAATAAGATACATTCTTTCAATAAAGATATATCTGCCCCTGTATCTAATAAAAGATGTAATTCTTTATCTTTTATATCTAAAGAAGGGATTTTAATTATCTCTAATTGTTGGTAACTATCGGAAAATAATACTGATTTATGCGGTATGTCAATTAAGTTTTGCTCAATTTTAATTTTATTTTTATGCTCAGGTAGTGTGTAATTCATAGAACAGCTATTATCTAATTTTAAGAAGCGCTTAATCGGCTGCTCGCGACCAAGGCTTCGCTCTCGTTTCCCGAAAAATTTTGAGATGTGCTCGGTTCTGAAAAATAATTATCTGCTGAATTGATTAACGACTGAGAATTTATAGTTTGAATTTGTTGTGGTGATCTATTATTTGAACTATTAAAATTGGTAGTACTGGATTCATTATTGTAATTAGAAAAATTTTGAGATTGTTGAGGTATCGAAACATTTTGCTGCCGTTGAGGAACTTGTGAGTTATTAAAATTTCTTGGATTCTGAGAATATCTATTATTGTAATTTGAACGAGGATTATTACTGTTATAATTGTTACCATAATTACGATTATAATTACGCACGTCGTTGTTCTGATTAAAATTTTGATTGTTGTAGTTTCGATTAGTGAAACGTCCTTGATTATATTGTACTGTATTTACGTCTTGTCTATTTGAAAAATTATTATTGCTATTAAAATTTTGCGGTGGGCGTGTCTGATTATTGCTAGGTACATTTCTATTATATGAGTTACTATTTTGTTCGTATTGCCTAAGCTGTCTACACTGTGATGTTAAATGATTATTTTTAAAACAAAATAAACAGGAATTATTAGAAGAATGATTATTTAATTGTCTATTTCCACGCTCTACAAAACCTATATTTTTAAAATGCGAGTTTTTAAACCTGTCATTATTCTCAAGTTCCATTTCAATTGCTAATGATAAAGCTTTATCTAAATATGTAGTATTTTCGGCAATAATACGCATTTGAATTTTTTCATCGTTGAGTCCTTTTCTAAAAGTATTGACTAAAATGGAGTTTAAATTTTCTATTAAAACAGTAGCTTCGTTATTTGCATAATTTAAGTGACACGTTTCTTTATATTTATTAAAGAGAATTTGTAATCTATCGCCATATTCTTTTACAGTTTCCTTAAAATGTTGCTTTATATTCATTATTTGTGTTAGAAAATGCGATGGTGGTGTTTTTTATCAGTAAAGTGCTCTAATAAGAAATCTTTTAGTTCTTCCCAATTTTGAAACTGTTTATATTGTGTTACCTCTTGTGCCTTCCCCTTTTAATTTAGTACCAAAAATTAAATCTACTAGTAATTCTTTTTGATCCACTTTGACAATTTTTAATATTGAATCACAATTTTTAAGAAAAATTGGAGTGAATTTGCGTCACCCTGACCATCAAATGAATTTATTAAATTCAGAACATCAGTTGCGTCTTTACCTCCTGCCATTATTATATTTTATTAATGATTTATTACTTTAGTTTAAGAATTATTATTTATTTTTATAGATGTATTTTTAGTTTGAAGAGAGAAAAAAAAAAATATTTACGAATTTTAAGCAATATTTTTTTTTTTTGTTATTGCAGCCCAGAATTATTATTGTCTTAACTTAAATCTAACTAACTAAAATCAGAAGAAAAACAGTAGCGTCACAATACAGTAAACAAATGAAAGACTTACCCCGTCATCATCTGGTGAAAACAAAAGCTTCCCTGGAGACTTGCTGCTGCGTCTGGCGCTCCTTCAGTGTCCCCAATGTCATACGTCTCGTGTCGGGCTTCTTGCTGCTTCTTGGTGCACCTTCAAGAACTGCCCGTTGCCTCTATCTTCTTCAAAAACTGGTAGGTTTTCTGCTGCGTCTGGCGCACCTTCAGGAAACCTTTGGTAGTTTTTACCGCTGCCACCAATGTCGTGATCCTGGATTGGACCACCGTCGTCACCAATCTTGTAGTCGCTGCCACCAAATGTTGTAGTTCTCTATTTGACTCGTATCACCACTTGTTGGGAATGTTATTCTTTATTTTTTTTTAATTAAATTCTTACTAAGTTGTTATTACTTTTATTTTTAAACTTTTAATACAAAATATAAATTTAGCAGTATTACGTCTATGAAAAATTTTTATGAATGTCCCCGGTCCCTTCTGTGACCGTGCTTTTATCGAATGCCCTCTCCGAAAATCCACGGGCGTACCTACTATTTCTTAATAATATTTTCAGGTAGGTTTGCAAGGGACAAACATGACCATTTCTTAAGTAAATAGAAACCAGACATCGCGTCTGAAAGTAAACGAATTACAAAGGAAAACTAAAATGATGCAACTATTTATGACTATTTCTTCCAAATTTCATCTTAAGGTAATGGTTCTGTTTATTTGCATCACCCATCTTTCTGAGAAGAATAATAATGTTGATGGTATTTTTCGTACCTTAAATTCTTTAGGCATAGCCGTAGAATAAGGGTAAAAATAATATTTTATACAATTTGTCGAATATACATATACATATAACCATATTAAATGTATGTTCACAACAATGTTCCCAAACATCCCGATGAAAGAAAACAAGATTTGGAAATTCGGGATGAAATAAATATTGAAAATTATTATTATTATTATGAAATATATATTATTATTATGAAATGGCAATATATTTTAAAGAAATTAAATGAATTGTACTTTATTTCAGTATTTTGTATAAAAAAAATGATATCTTTATCTTTTTATTTACGATATATGGAGATGGTTACTTGATGAACATCGAACTTCAAATTACTTAAATGATAATAGTTAATTCTACCTGATATCCACATTTTTTAAATATGTTAGGCAAATTTTTACATTTATTTTTAATTAAACTTTAAAATGTATTCTGCCCTTATCATATACATTTTCTTAACTTGTCGATAAAGTATAGTTTTCAAATTTCTTAATATTTGGAGACTTTATCACAAGGTATATTATTGCTAGTTGCTAAATACTCGCTAACGCAATTTTAGGACATGCTTTTTATTATCTGGATTTTATTCTGTTCATCTTATGCTGTTTTTTATTTCATATTAATATTCGTGTTTTAGATCTAAATTTTAATGCTATTCAATTACTTTAACGCGATAAAAAGTTAATGTTATTTTTTAATACCTTGTGTATAATATTTTTCATATTTATATCTGGCAAAATTATCAATAAATACTATTATTTATGCAAAAACTATATGCAGTACCTTATGGCACAATACAAAAGCCCGACTATTGCGGTGACGTCACAAATCGATGTCTCTGGCCTGTATCTCATGTTGGTTATGTTTTATATTCTAAAAAATAAAAACAAAGCTTGTTGGGGTAATGTTTGGTTATGTTCCTTTTATTCTTTTATCTATGGTTACTTTTATTTTTTTTAGATTTATGCGTCATTAGCGCCACTATGGTCATTTGGTGTACCCTTATTCTCCCCATTTTTTGGCCACTTTTTCAAATAAAGTACCATAAGAGATATTTCTCGTCATTTCTACACTTCATAATGACATAGTCAACTGTTTTTTCTCACTTCCTGTTTCACCGGAAATGACTACAACTTTTGAATTTTAAACGACAAGTATTTGTTTACTTTATTCGATAGAACATGACACTCTGAATAGAATGACATAGCATATGTATGTCAACTTTTGACATTTTCTCATATGGTTTATTTGAAAATGTAACGTGCGATTCATAACGACAATTTGGCTCAAAATACCAAGCCTGTGGTACCAAATTATCAAATGCTTTTTCCAAATATGCTAATGAGCCATCATCGTTCCATTTGAAAAAATTGAGATATGATTCAAAATACGATTTGGACATCTTTTAACCGGCCAGGGCAAGACACGAAAAACGTTAGACAATCAAATCAATTTTTTCAAGACTAGTTAATTAAAAATTAGTGTTTTTAACACAGCCATGGCACTGTAGATCGAAATTTAAAATACGATTTTTTTATATTTTAGTTATTTGATTATCTTTATGTCCTATTTTTTCAGAGGGATCGTGATAGAAGACGTCACGATAGAACCAACAATCACGGAACCTCGAACCGACTGAGTACCAATTCAACTCCTTCAACCGACGAAACCATTCCCATGTCACAAAGGCCCAGTACTCCAGGAAGCAGTGCCAGGCAATCACCACTCCTAGGCCGAAGGGATCATGAACTAATGGAAATACCGCAATGTTATAATACTGTTAGTATATGAAAAAAATAGTTGAACTGTCAATATTTGGATGTCAACAATCGTCCAGTAACATCAATATTTGGATGAATGTTGGTGTCTGGAAGTTTTTTGACATGACATATTTCATTTTGATGTTATTCTGATTCCTATTTGTAGGCGACGCCACCTACATATATTTTAACTGTTTTGAAGAGTAATAAGTTTTCGACCGTACGTGTATTATAAACCTACTGAGTGAAAAAATATACATTTCCGTGATTTTTTACGTAAAAAAGTCTCTTGGTAAAAATCCCTATGAGCAACAATTCTCAAGATATTTAGAATGGGAACATTCAATACATATCATTATTAACAAAAAATAAACATGTTGAGTAGTTACCGTATGATAAAAAAAACGGCATCAGCGATGGCTGTGAAATGAAGGTCGCTGTTATTTTATATGGGACATGTCATCGATCGTGATTTCCCAGCCAACTGGACGCCGTTTTTTTTTCGATCATACGGTAGTTATTTTACTAAAATGATAAATTTGGGAACTTTTTATTTTTTTAATTAATCATAATTTTTTCTTCGAAGAAATGATAATAAAACAGTTTCTGTTGAACTTTTGGCACAAAAACATTTCAAATTTATGATTTCAATCTAATAACTATTTAGTCAACATGTTTAATTCATGTCAATGATGACAGGTATTGTTAATTTCGATTTCAAATATCTCGAGAAACATTACACGTAGCGATTTTTACCAAGAGACTTTTTTACATAAAAAAGTCGTAAATGAATATTTTTTTTACTTAGTAGTTTTATACAGGTACGGACGAAAAGTTATTACTCTTCAAACTAGTAAAAAAATATGTAGGTGGCGCCCTCCGCAAGTAGGAGTCATATTGAGATCAAAGCCAAATTTCTCATATCAAAAAACCCTCAGAAAACAATTTTCATCCAAACGTTGAGGTTACTTCAGAAATTATTTGAAAAAATTCGAAAAATGAATCTTCAACACCCTGTATCTCCAAAACTAAGCATTTTAGGACATTTATACGAACTTTTTTATTTATTTTTCTGTGCAGAATATGCTGCTGAAGTTTCCGGAATACAATTCGAACCATCCTGTATACTTATAAGTGATACCAATTAAACTTTTAGTTACGAAATCGATGGCGCGATTTTAAAATTCATTGTTGCCAACCATGGAGCGGATTAATCACCATGAAGCTTAATCACGTGACTAAAAGTTTATTTGGTATGATCTATACGTATTTATATAAATCATTTAGCATATTATCATACAAAAATACCACCACAAACATAAAATATCTTAAAGTAATAGCCATATCTTTTCGAGCGTGGCAAACTATAATACGATATGTGGCTTTAATACCTGGTAGAAAATTATAATGCGATATGTGGCTTTAATAGTTTTATTTCAGTTTGAAAACTTAAAATTACTTTTCTTCCGTCGACAAGTAAACCAGATTCCGAAATCCTTCAAAACTTTTAATATATATGGCGGTAGTTTTATCTAAGTTATGAAGTTAATGGAGTGTACTTTATTCCATAGACAACTCCAGACTATACGTACCTGACCCGCCGCTTAGAATTCAGGAATTTAAGCTATTTTTAACAACGCTAGAGAAACTTGAAAAACATTCGCGTCCGATGCTATTGAAGTATAAGCTATGAGATACAAGTTGATGAAAAACAGCATGAAAAACGGAAAGTTTAAAAAACGATTTATTTTAAATCAACATATACTAAGGGCTGGCAAAGGTTAGTCTTGGGTCGAGATTTCCGTATGTAAG
Source organism: Sitophilus oryzae (assembly GCF_002938485.1). Classification (NCBI taxonomy): domain Eukaryota; kingdom Metazoa; phylum Arthropoda; class Insecta; order Coleoptera; family Curculionidae; genus Sitophilus; species Sitophilus oryzae. The sequence goes on along the minus strand of NW_022147264.1, from coordinate 489 downwards.
AAGAATACAATGCGTTTATAATGTACTGAACAAAGAGAGGACAGTAAACACGTTGCCAAACGTATGAAATAAACCGAGAAACTGTGCACATCGCTAAGAGACGTGGAAGGGAATATAGCAGATTTGTCGCAGTTGACCGGTCGACCCAATCAATACCTCTGTCAGTATTTAAAGTTCTAGGGAAAGGTGTACGTCATGAGTTCAGTTTCATGATTTAATTAGGTCTCGTGATACTTAATTTGTTTATTTATTAACGAGTCGTTGTAATTTTCCCTATAGCTTGAATTTTTTTAAGTGCAAGCTAGAAACACCCAAGTAGCATTTTCACGACTTGCGACCACATGTTTACTAATCACAACGTTGGATTAGTTACAAAAAATAGTTAGCTCCCTACCTTGGGTATTAAAATAAATTTAAACGTTTTTATAACGTTGTGCCGACGTTGGACTAGTACTACAGCAAAGTAGGAAGCTTCTGCGACGTCGAATA
>NW_022147263.1:792931-796401 GCF_002938485.1 Sitophilus oryzae | reverse complement strand
GAAGGCGCTTCTGGACCTTCCGCCTCTTCATCTAGTGATCCAGGCGGAGGCAAGAAAGGGACTCTATCGACAACAAAGTTGTCTCTGGGAAATAGGACAGACACAGGACACTTAAAGATGGAGGATTCTATCGGGGGACCTCTACTCCAAATGAGATCAAATGACACCTCTTTATCACTACCACAAACCATTCGAGGTGAACAAAACGGATCGAGGAATGTGGACTTATAGCTCCAAGGTATCGTCGAGACTCGTCTGGGAATACCAAGTTGAACTTGGAGCTCTGGCACGAAGAAACAGAATTAAATTATTCTGGGTACCGGGCCACAGCGGCATCCAGGGCAACGAAAAAGCCGATGAGCTAGCATTGGCATTCTATCTTAGTCCAGTGCCTTACCCAAATGTATGGCTCGTAGTGCACCAAAACTCTGGATCAGAGCAGAGGAGAATGTCTACTGGAGAAACAGACCGGGGCACAGGCACAGCAAAGCCTTTATCCAAGTACCTAGCTTTAAAACCGCAAAAGATCTGCCAATGCTTAGCAAGAATAAAGTGCGGATTATAACAGGCCTCTTCACAGGACACATGGCTGTCAAGTGTTAGCTTATCAAGGAAATCTTTGCTGCAGACTTAGCGATAAAGATCCTGAAACAGCGGAACACATAATATGTCACTGGGAGGCTCTAGATCGCAAGCGACACTTTTTATTTGGGAAAGCTAGGCTAGAATCGGAGGAACTCTGTTCCCATCCTATCAAGGACCTGCATATGTCAGTGCAGGGCACAGGGATAGATGAATGGGTGCAGATATAGAAAGGGGACAAACACAATACGCCTTACAGGTCGCAGTGTTTCCGGCAGAGGACGGCCCCTTGTTATTGAAAAAGACAATATTCGAAATTTTACAGTTGAGGGTTGAAACCAAAGACATCTAGATAAAAGGAGACAAAATAATTTACATTTTATCGCGATCACGAACCATGTTTCGCAAAAATCGATGATGACAGATTTACGCGGTATGTGTTACAAATGCTATTATTGTTATTAACTATTAAAATATTGTTTTTTGGATACCTATAGAAACGTTAAACTAAATATTTGTATAGGTATATAACTTTAATTAATATACATAGAATGTGCTAGAATTATACCTGTGAAATTATTTTTAGTTTTCTAATTAAATTATTAGAAATTATTAATGACAAACTGGCGGCATCGCTGCGGATTACTACGAAATTGTCGAAATCTGTAGGAATTACGCTGACATTTGACGTTTTCATTTGTTTTCATTCGACTTATATTTGACAGCGCGCGGTGGTGAGTTTTCTGCGGTAGTTGAAAGTTTTTGTAGCTTTTGAACAACTTTCTAATAATTATTAGTGTTTATTGCAAAGAAAACTATTTAAAGTAGTTTTTAACTATCTACGGTTGTTCGCCAGTGCATAGTTTCTAAAAAGTTGGACTATTCTAACCAGGAATTGATATTTCGACGGTAAGTGTCGATTCGACGGTCGTTTTTTTTTACCTTTTGCCATGCTTACAGTAGCGTATCTAGATAATTTTAGTTATAAGTAGATTATTACAAAAATATGTATATTTTCTAGTGATGGGAAAAACCGATTAATTTCAATAATCGAGTATCAAGCGATTGCAATAACCGAGTGATTACTCGAGTGAAATATCTAACTTAACCTAACCTCACCCGTCGCATGTTGTAAGTACTCGTTAACGCCAAGCGCCAAGCAGTAAGTCGCGTGCGCAGGGCACATATTCCTTCGTTAAATGAACGGCAAGTAGTAAGCGATGAGCGACGAGCGATTCGCTTGATTTAGTTTATTTCGAAGCATTGTCGATGTAGGTTGTAAAATTTTGTCCCTCAGATACGCAACGGATAAATATACCGGGTGCGTCTCAAAAGTGGCTCACCTCTATAACTTTTTTATTTTTTTCAGATAAAACAACGAGATTTGGTATGTTAGTATATGACATAAATTAGGATTGATTGACATATTCAATTGTTTTCTGTCAGTTCCGGTTTTACCGGAAATATGCTAATGAGCCACTCTCGTTCCATTTGACAAAAAATTGAGAAATGATCAAAAATACGATTTGAGCATCTTTTAAACCGGCCAGGGCAAGACACTAAAAACATTAGACGATCAAATCTATTTTTCCACGGCTCTTTGATTAAAAATTAGTGTTTTTAACATATCAGTGGCACTCTAGATTGAAATTTAAAATACAATTTGTTTTTGAGCGAATATGTCAAAAGTTGACATATGATACGTTATTTAGAATGTCATTTTCTATTAAATAAAGTAAAAAAAAATACCGAGGGTGCCATTTAAGAATCAGAAATTATAGTCATTTCCGGTGAAATAGTAATTTATGTCATATACTAACATACCAAATTTCATTTTTTTATCCAAAAAAATAAAAAACTAAACTAACTTTCGTTATCGTCCTCGAGCCACTTACGAGACACACTCGGTATATATGGCGTCGTATAAATTTGCTACCTGCAATGTATGTAGAAAATTCGCTCGGCTTTTTATCGAGTATCTATGTCAAAATAAAATCGGATTTCAATTTATTTCATTCTAGGATCGCTTGTGTTCGTCGCTTGGTACTTGTCACTTTCATCGCTCGTTCATAATCGAGCGATGTCGGTTATTTCAATATTCGAGTACTCGAGCGAATTTTCGCTCGAGTTGTCCCATCACTAATATTTTCTTATTTGTTGGCGCTTTCGATTGTGAAATTAGAGTTACCCTCAGTTAGACCTCAGGCGAAATTAGTTATAATGGAAAATTGGTCCGAGGCAATCCCAATCAATTTTTGATAAAATTCATCAATTTTTGATAAAAAAAAAACATCACGCCGTGCCCCCGTCACGCCACTGATAGAGCCAAATGACAGAAAGATAGACGAAACTCAACCGTCTTGTCATATTTATGTACCATCTCTTTTTAACTCTCATAACCATCTATAATTCTAAAAAATTGAGTTTTATGAATGGAGTGTTCTGTCTACTCCTTTAGATGTCTTTGGTTGAAAACTTTTGTGTTACAGCAGTAAAATAAAACAGTAATTCACCACAATGTGCCACAATACACCAAAACCACACCAAAACACTTTACTGTTGCACAGGACGCCCATTTCGCTATCCATGTTAGGTTAGGTTAGGTTAGGAACATAGTTTAGTTTGCCAGCCAGGTTAGGAACATGGTTAATTTTCTATAATCATCAGCATCAACATCATTAAACTGGCATTGATGATCATTGCTTGACCATTTCAAAGCCATATTGTTACCATATTTCTGAGCTACTGTTTGACCAGCGGATCTGAAGCTACGGAAGGAATGCGAGAAAAAAAATCGATATTGCCACGTTTATCTATAAAATTGCAAAATTGCCAGACATGAACTATAAATTTAATATATTTTTATTATATATAATCTGTTTAGCATA